>NC_133657.1:207109516-207320945 GCF_009905375.1 Apium graveolens | reverse complement strand
TTTTCATAATTTGTCCCTATGGATTTATGAAATTGCATTCGCGTCCATTCGGGTCGTCGGGAAGTGAATCGAGCTGAAATGAAAAGGAACACGGTTCCAATAATCCTGTAGGGGTACACGAGGTATGGAGCAAATTGGGCGGCCACTTTCTTTGATTTCTTTTCATATTTGTCCCTATGGATTTATGAAATTGCTTCGCGTCCATTCAGGGTCGTCCGAAGTGAATCGGAGCTGAAACGAATGGCAACTCAGTTTTCCGAATAAACCTCGTAGGGGGAGTACACGAGTATGGAGCAAAAATTGAGGGCCCCCTTTTTTGGATATCTTTTCATAATTTATCCTAATTGATTATGAAATTACATTCGCGTCCATTCAGGTCGTCCGAAGTGAATCGGGCTGAAACAAATGGAACTCGGTTTCTGAATAATCCTCATATGGGTAGTACACGAGGTATGGGGCAAAAAATTTAGGTGGCCCATTTTTTGAATATCTTTCATAATTTGTCCCTATAGATTTACGAAATTGCATTCGCGTCCATTTGAGGTCGTCTGTAGTGAATCGGAGCTGAAACGAATGGAACTCGGTTTCTGAATAATCCTCGTAGGGGGTAGTACACGACGTAATGGAGCAAAAATTGAGGCGGCCCCTTTTTTGGATTTCATTTCATAATTTATCCCAATGGATTTATGAAATTGCATTTGCGTCCATTCAGGGTCGTCCGGAAGTGAATCGGAGCTAAAACGAATCGAACTCGGTTTCCGAATAATCCTCGCAAGGGGTGGTACACGAGGTATGGAGCAAAAATTGAGGTGGCCCATTTCTTATATATCTTTTCAAAATTTTTCCCTATGGATTTATGAAATTGCATTCGCGTCCATTCGGGGTCGTCCGGAAGTGAATCGGAGCTGAAACGAATGGAACTCGGTTTTCGAATAATCCTCGTAAGGGGTAGTACACGAGGTATGGAGCAAAAATTGAGGCGGCCCCTTTTTTGGATATCTTTTCATAATTTATCCCAATGGATTTATGAAATTGCATTCGCGTCCATTCGCGGTCGTCGGGAAGTGAATCGGAGCTGAAACGAATGGAATTCGGTTTTCGAATAATCCTCGTAGGGGGCAGTACACGAGGTATGGAGCAAAAATTGAGGCGGCCCATTTTTTAAATATCTTTTCATAATTTGTCCCTACAGATTTACGAAATTGCATTCGCGTCCATTTGGGGGTCGTCCGTAAGTGAATCGGAGCTGAAACGAATGGAACTCGATTTCTGAATAATCCTCGTAGGGGGTAGTACACGACGTATGGAGCAAAAATTGAGGCGGCCCTTTTTTTGGATTTCATTTCATAATTTATCCCAATGGATTTATGAAATTGCATTTGCGTCCATTCAGGGTCGTCCGGAAGTGAATCGGAGCTGAAACGAATCAAACTCGGTTTCCGAATAAACCTCGCAAGGGATGGTACACGAGGTATGGAGCAAAAATTGAGCCGGCCCCTTTTTTTCGATTTCTTTTCATAAATTGACCCTATAGATTTATTAAATTGTATTCGCGTCCATTCGGGGTCGTCCGGAAGTGAATCGGAGCTGAAACGAATCGAACTCGGATTCCGAATAATCCTCACAAGGGGTGGTACACGAGGTATGGAGCAAAAATTGAGGCGGCCCATTTCTTATATATCTTTTCATAATTTTTCCCTATGGATTTATGAAATTGCATTCGCGTCCATTCGGGGTTGTCCGGAAGTGAATCGGAGCTGAAACAATGGAACTCGGTTTCCGAATAATCCTCGTAAGGGGTAGTACACGAGGTATGGAGCAAAAATTGAGGCGGCCCCTTTTTTGGATATCTTTTGATAATTTATCCCAATAGATTTATGAAATTGCATTCGCGTCCATTCAGGGTCGTCCGAAAGTGAATCGGAGCTGAAACGAATGGAACTCGGTTTCTGAATAATCTTCGTAGGGGGTAGTACACGAGGTATGGAGCAAAAATTGAGGCGGCCCCTTTTTTAGATTTCTTTTCATAAATTGTCCTTATGGATTTATGAAATTGTATTCGCGTCCATTCGGGGTCGTCCGGAAGTGAATCGGAGCTGAAACGAATGGAACTCGGTTTTCGAATAATCCTCGTAGGGGGTAGTACACGAGGTATGGAGCAAAAATTGAGGTGGCCCATTTCTTATATATCTTTTCAAAATTTTTCCCTATGGATTTATGAAATTGCATTCGCGTCCATTCGGGGTCGTCCGGAAGTGAATCGGAGCTGAAACGAATGGAACTCGGTTTCGAATAATCCTCGTAAGGGGTAGTACACGAGGTATGGAGCAAAAATTGAGGCGGCCCCTTTTTTGGATATCTTTTCATAATTTATCCCAATGGATTTATGAAATTGCATTCGCGTCCATTCGCGGTCGTCGGGAAGTGAATCGGAGCTGAAACGAATGGAATTCGGTTTTCGAATAATCCTCGTAGGGGGCAGTACACGAGGTATGGAGCAAAAATTGAGGCGGCCCATTTTTTAAATATCTTTTCATAATTTGTCCCTACAGATTTACGAAATTGCATTCGCGTCCATTTGGGGTCGTCCGTAAGTGAATCGGAGCTGAAACGAATGGAACTCGATTTCTGAATAATCCTCGTAGGGGGTAGTACACGACGTATGGAGCAAAAATTGAGGCGGCCCTTTTTTTGGATTTCATTTCATAATTTATCCCAATGGATTTATGAAATTGCATTTGCGTCCATTCAGGGTCGTCCGGAAGTGAATCGGAGCTGAAACGAATCAAACTCGGTTTCCGAATAAACCTCGCAAGGGATGGTACACGAGGTATGGAGCAAAAATTGAGCCGGCCCCTTTTTTCGATTTCTTTTCATAAATTGACCCTATAGATTTATTAAATTGTATTCGCGTCCATTCGGGGTCGTCCGGAAGTGAATCGGAGCTGAAACGAATCGAACTCGGATTCCGAATAATCCTCGCAAGGGGTGGTACACGAGGTATGGAGCAAAAATTGAGGCGGCCCATTTCTTATATATCTTTTCATAATTTTTCCCTATGGATTTATGAAATTGCATTCGCGTCCATTCGGGGTTGTCCGGAAGTGAATCGGAGCTGAAACAAATGGAACTCGGTTTCCGAATAATCCTCGTAAGGGGTAGTACACGAGGTATGGAGCAAAAATTGAGGCGGCCCCTTTTTTGGATATCTTTTGATAATTTATCCCAATAGATTTATGAAATTGCATTCGCGTCCATTCAGGGTCGTCCGAAAGTGAATCGGAGCTGAAACGAATGGAACTCGGTTTCTGAATAATCTTCGTAGGGGGTAGTACACGAGGTATGGAGCAAAAATTGAGGCGGCCCCTTTTTTAGATTTCTTTTCATAAATTGTCCTTATGGATTTATGAAATTGTATTCGCGTCCATTCGGGGTCGTCCGGAAGTGAATCGGAGCTGAAACGAATGGAACTCGGTTTTCGAATAATCCTCGTAGGGGGTAGTACACGAGGTATGGAGCAAAAATTGAGGCGGCCCATTTTTTGGATATAATTTCATAATTTTTCCCTATGAATTTATGAAATTGCATTTGCGTCCATTCAGGGTCGTCCGGAAGTGAATCGGAGCTGAAACGAATGGAACTCGGTTTCCGAATAATCCTCGTAAGGGGTAGTACACGAGGTATGGAGAAAAATTTGAGGTGGCCTTTTTTGGATTTCTTTTCATAATTTGTCCCTATGGATTTATGAAATTGAATTCGCGTCCATTCGGGGTCGTCGGGAAGTGAATCGGAGCTGAAACGAATGGAACTCGGTTTCCAAATAATCCTCGTAGGGGGTACACGAGGTATGGAGCAAAAATTGAGGCGGCCCCTTTTTTTGATTTCTTTTCATAATTTGTCCCTATGGATTTATGAAATTGCATTCGCGTCCATTCAGGGTCGTCCGGAAGTGAATCAGAGCTGAAACAAATGGAACTCGGTTTCTGAATAATCCTTATAGGGGGTAGTACACGAGGTATGGGGCAAAAATTGAGGTGGCCCATTTTTTGAATATCTTTTCATAATTTGTCCCTATAGATTTACGAAATTGCATTCACGTCCATTTGGGGTCATCCGTAAGTGAATCGGAGCTGAAACGAATGGAACTCGGTTTCCGAATAATCCTCGTAGGGGTAGTAAACGAGGTATGGAGCAAAAATTGAGGTGGCCCTTTTTTTGGATTTCTTTTCATAATTAATCCCAATGGATTTATAAAATTTCATTCGCGTCCATTCGGGGTCGTCCGGAAGTGAATCGGAGCTGAAACGAATGGAACTCGGTTTCCGAATAATCCTCGTAGGGGGGTAGTACACGAGGTATGGAGCAAAAATTGAGGCGGCCCATTTTTTGGATTTCTTTTCATAATTTGCCCCTTTAGATTTATGAAATTGCATTCGCGTCCATTCGGGGTCGTCCGGAAGTGAATCGGAGCTGAAACGAATGGAAATCTGTTTCCGAATAATCCCCGTAGGGGGTAGTTTACGAGGTGTGGAGAAAAAATTGAGGCAGCCCATTTTTTATATATCTTTCCATAATTTTTCCCTATGGATTTATGAAATTACATTCGCGTCCATTCGGGGTCGTCCGAAAGTGAATCGGAGCTGAAACGAATGGAACTCGGTTTCCGAATAATCCTCGTAGGGGGTAGTACACGAGGTATGGAGCAAAAATTGAGGCGGCCTGTTTTTTGGATATCATTTCATAATTTTTCCCTATGAATTTATGAAATTGCATTTGCGTCCATTCAGGGTCGTCCGGAAGTGAATCGGAGCTGTAACGAATGGAACTCGGTTTCCGAATAATCCTCGTAAGGGGTAGCACACGAGGTATGGAGCAAAAATTGAGGTGGCCCTTTTTTGGATTTCTTTTCATAATTTGTCCCTATGGATTTATGAAATTGCATTCGCGTCCATTCGGGGTCGTCGGGAAGTGAATCGGAGCTGAAATGAAAGGAACACGGTTTCCAAATAATCCTCGTAGGGGGTACACGATGTATGGAGCAAAAATTGAGGCGGCCACTTTTTTTGATTTCTTTTCATAATTTGTCCCAATGGATTTATGAAATTGCATTCGCGTCCATTCAGGGTCGTCCAGAAGTGAATCGGAGCTGAAACGAATGGAACTCAGTTTCCGAATAATCCTCGTAGGGGGTAGTACACGAGGTATGGAGCAAAAATTGAGGCGGCCCCTTTTTTGGATATCTTTTCATAATTTATCCTAATTCATTTATGAAATTTCATTCGCGTCCATTCGGGGTCGTCCGGAAGTGAATCGGAGCTGAAACGAAAGGAACTCGGTTTCTGAATAATCCTCGTAGAGTGTAGTACATGAGGTATGGAGCAAAAATTGAGGCGGCCCCTTTTTTTGATTTCTTTTCATAAATTGTCCCTATGGATTTACGAAATTGTATTCTCGTCCATTCGGGGTCATCCGGAAGTGAATCGGAGCTGAAACGAATGGAACTCGGTTTCCGAATAATCCTCGTAGGGGGGTAGTACACGAGGTATGGAGCAAAAATTGAGGCGGCCCGTTTTTTGGATTTCTTTTCATAATTTGCCCCTTTAGATTTATGAAATTGCATTCGCGTCCATTCGGGGTCGTCCAGAAGTGAATCGGAGCTGAAACGAATGGAAATCTGTTTCCGAATAATCCCCGTAGGGGGTAGTTTACGAGGTGTGGAGAAAAAATTGAGGCAGCCCATTTTTTATATATCTTTCCATAATTTTTCCCTATGGATTTATGAAATTACATTCGCGTCCATTCGGGGTCGTCCGAAAGTGAATCGGAGCTGAAACGAATGGAACTCGGTTTCCGAATAATCCTCGTAGGGGGTAGTACACGAGGTATGGAGCAAAAATTGAGGCGGCCCGTTTTTTGGATATCATTTCATAATTTTTCCCTATGAATTTATGAAATTGCATTTGCGTCCATTCAGGGTCGTCCGGAAGTGAATCGGAGCTGTAACGAATGGAACTCGGTTTCCGAATAATCCTCGTAAGGGGTAGCACACGAGGTATGGAGCAAAAATTGAGGTGGCCCTTTTTTGGATTTCTTTTCATAATTTGTCCCTATGGATTTATGAAATTGCATTCGCGTCCATTCGGGGTCGTCGGGAAGTGAATCGGAGCTGAAATGAAAGGAACACGGTTTCCAAATAATCCTCGTAGGGGGTACACGATGTATGGAGCAAAAATTGAGGCGGCCACTTTTTTTGATTTCTTTTCATAATTTGTCCCTATGGATTTATGAAATTGCATTCGCGTCCATTCAGGGTCGTCCAGAAGTGAATCGGAGCTGAAACGAATGGAACTCAGTTTCCGAATAATCCTCGTAGGGGGTAGTACACGAGGTATGGAGCAAAAATTGAGGCGGCCCCTTTTTTGGATATCTTTTCATAATTTATCCTAATTCATTTATGAAATTTCATTCGCGTCCATTCGGGGTCGTCCGGAAGTGAATCGGAGCTGAAACGAAAGGAACTCGGTTTCTGAATAATCCTCGTAGAGTGTAGTACATGAGGTATGGAGCAAAAATTGAGGCGGCCCCTTTTTTTGATTTCTTTTCATAAATTGTC
This sequence comes from Apium graveolens, assembly GCF_009905375.1. NCBI lineage: Eukaryota > Viridiplantae > Streptophyta > Magnoliopsida > Apiales > Apiaceae > Apium > Apium graveolens. Next base: position 207,314,332 of record NC_133657.1, on the reverse strand, counting down.
CCTATGGATTTACGAAATTGTATTCTCGTCCATTCGGGGTCATCCGGAAGTGAATCGGAGCTGAAACGAATGGAACTCGGTTTCCGAATAATCCTCGTAGGGGGGTAGTACACGAGGTATGGAGCAAAAATTGAGGCGGCCCGTTTTTTGGATTTCTTTTCATAATTTGCCCCTTTAGATTTATGAAATTGCATTCGCGTCCATTCGGGGTCGTCCAGAAGTGAATCGGAGCTGAAACGAATGGAAATCTGTTTCCGAATAATCCCCGTAGGGGGTAGTTTACGAGGTGTGGAGAAAAAATTGAGGCAGCCCATTTTTTATATATCTTTCCATAATTTTTCCCTATGGATTTATGAAATTACATTCGCGTCCATTCGGGGTCGTCCGAAAGTGAATCGGAGCTGAAACGAATGGAACTCGGTTTCCGAATAATCCTCGTAGGGGGTAGTACACGAGGTATGGAGCAAAAATTGAGGCGGCCCGTTTTTTGGATATCATTTCATAATTTTTCCCTATGAATTTATGAAATTGCATTTGCGTCCATTCAGGGTCGTCCGGAAGTGAATCGGAGCTGTAACGAATGGAACTCGGTTTCCGAATAATCCTCGTAAGGGGTAGCACACGAGGTATGGAGCAAAAATTGAGGTGGCCCTTTTTTGGATTTCTTTTCATAATTTGTCCCTATGGATTTATGAAATTGCATTCGCGTCCATTCGGGGTCGTCGGGAAGTGAATCGGAGCTGAAATGAAAGGAACACGGTTTCCAAATAATCCTCGTAGGGGGTACACGATGTATGGAGCAAAAATTGAGGCGGCCACTTTTTTTGATTTCTTTTCATAATTTGTCCCTATGGATTTATGAAATTGCATTCGCGTCCATTCAGGGTCGTCCAGAAGTGAATCGGAGCTGAAACGAATGGAACTCAGTTTCCGAATAATCCTCGTAGGGGGTAGTACACGAGGTATGGAGCAAAAATTGAGGCGGCCCCTTTTTTGGATATCTTTTCATAATTTATCCTAATTCATTTATGAAATTTCATTCGCGTCCATTCGGGGTCGTCCGGAAGTGAATCGGAGCTGAAACGAAAGGAACTCGGTTTCTGAATAATCCTCGTAGAGTGTAGTACATGAGGTATGGAGCAAAAATTGAGGCGGCCCCTTTTTTTGATTTCTTTTCATAAATTGTCCCTATGGATTTACGAAATTGTATTCTCGTCCATTCGGGGTCATCCGGAAGTGAATCGGAGCTGAAACGAATGGAACTCGGTTTCCGAATAATCCTCGTAAGGGGGTAGTACACGAGGTATGGAGCAAAAATTGAGGCGGCCCGTTTTTTGGATTTCTTTTCATAATTTGCCCCTTTAGATTTATGAAATTGCATTCGCGTCCATTCGGGGTCGTCCAGAAGTGAATCGGAGCTGAAACGAATGGAAATCTGTTTCCGAATAATCCCCGTAGGGGGTAGTTTACGAGGTGTGGAGAAAAAATTGAGGCAGCCCATTTTTTATATATTTTTCCATAATTTTTCCCTATTGATTTATGAAATTACATTCGCGTCCATTCGGGGTCGTCCGAAAGTGAATCAGAGCTGAAACGAATGGAACTCGGTTTCCGAATAATCCTCGTAGGGGTAGTACACGAGGTATGGAGCAAAAATTGAGGCGACCCGTTTTTTGGATATCATTTCATAATTTTTCCCTATGGATTTATGAAATTGCATTTGCGTCCATTCAGGGTCGTCCGGAAGTGAATCGGAGCTGTAACGAATGGAACTCGGTTTCCGAATAATCCTCGTAAGGGGTAGCACACGAGGTATGGAGCAAAAATTGAGGTGGCCCTTTTTTGGATTTCTTTTCATAATTTGTCCCTATGGATTTATGAAATTGCATTCGCGTCCATTCGGGGTCGTCGGGAAGTGAATCGGAGCTGAAATGAAAGGAACACGGTTTCCAAATAATCCTCGTAGGGGGTACACGAGGTATGGAGCAAAAATTGAGGCGGCCACTTTTTTTGATTTCTTTTCATAATTTGTCCCTATGGATTTATGAAATTGCATTCGCGTCCATTCAGGGTCGCCCAGAAGTGAATCGGAGCTGAAACGAATGGAACTCAGTTTCCGAATAATCCTCGTAGGGGGTAGTACACGAGGTATGGAGCAAAAATTGAGGCGGCCCCTTTTTTGGATATCTTTTCATAATTTATCCTAATTCATTTATGAAATTTCATTCGCGTCCATTCGGGGTCGTCCGGAAGTGAATCGGAGCTGAAACGAAAGGAACTCGGTTTCTGAATAATCCTCGTAGAGTGTGGTACATGAGGTATGGAGCAAAAATTGAGGCGGCCCCTCTTTTTAATTTCTTTTCATAAATTGTCCCTATGGATTTACGAAATTGTATTCCCGTCCATTCGGGGTCATCCGGAAGTGAATCGGAGCTGAAACGAATGGAACTCGGTTTCCGAATAATCCTCGTAGGGGGTAGTACACGAGGTATAGAGCAAAAATTGAGGCGGCCCGTTTTTTGGATTTCTTTTCATAATTTGCCCCTTTAGATTTATGAAATTGCATTCGCGTCCATTCGGGGTCGTCCGGAAGTGAATCGGAGCTGAAACGAATAGAAATCTGTTTCCGAATAATCCCCGTAGGGGGTAGTTTATGAGGTGTGGAGAAAAAATTGAGGCAGCCCATTTTTTATATATCTTTCCATAATTTTTCCCTATGGATTTATGAAATTACATTCGCGTCCATTCGGGGTCGTCCGAAAGTGAATCGGAGCTGAAACGAATGGAACTCGGTTTCCGAATAATCCTCGTAGGGGGTAGTACACGAGGTATGGAGCAAAAATTGAGGCGGCCCGTTTTTTGGATATCATTTCATAATTTTTCCCTATGGATTTATGAAATTGCATTTGCGTCCATTCAGGGTCGTCCGGAAGTGAATCGGAGCTGTAACGAATGGAACTCGGTTTCCGAATAATCCTCGTAAGGGGTAGCACACGAGGTATGGAGCAAAAATTGAGGTGGCCCTTTTTTGGATTTCTTTTCATAATTTGTCCCTATGGATTTATGAAATTGCATTCGCGTCCATTCGGGGTCGTCGGGAAGTGAATCGGAGCTGAAATGAAAGGAACACGGTTTCCAAATAATCCTCGTAGGGGGTACACGAGGTATGGAGCAAAAATTGAGGCGGCCACTTTTTTTGATTTCTTTTCATAATTTGTCCCTATGGATTTATGAAATTGCATTCGCGTCCATTCAGGGTCGTCCAGAAGTGAATCGGAGCTGAAACGAATGGAACTCAGTTTCCGAATAATCCTCGTAGGGGGTAGTACACGAGGTATGGAGCAAAAATTGAGGCGGCCCCTTTTTTGGATATCTTTTCATAATTTATCCTAATTCATTTATGAAATTTCATTCGCGTCCATTCGGGGTCGTCCGGAAGTGAATCGGAGCTGAAACGAAAGGAACTCGATTTCTGAATAATCCTCGTAGAGTGTGGTACATGAGGTATGGAGCAAAAATTGAGGCGGCCCCTTTTTTTGATTTCTTTTCATAAATTGTCCCTATGGATTTACGAAATTGTATTCCCGTCCATTCGGGGTCATCCGGAAGTGAATCGGAGCTGAAACGAATGGAACTCGGTTTCCGAATAATCCTCGTAGGGGGTAGTACACGAGGTATAGAGCAAAAATTGAGGCGGCCCGTTTTTTGGATTTCTTTTCATAATTTGCCCCTTTAGATTTATGAAATTGCATTCGCGTCCATTCGGGGTCGTCCGGAAGTGAATCGGAGCTGAAACGAATGGAAATCTGTTTCCGAATAATCCCCGTAGGGGGTAGTTTACGAGGTGTGGAGAAAAAATTGAGGCAGCCCATTTTTTATATATCTTTCCATAATTTTTCCCTATGGATTTATGAAATTACATTCGCGTCCATTCGGGGTCGTCCGAAAGTGAATCGGAGCTGAAACGAATGGAACTCGGTTTCCGAATAATCCTCGTAGGGGGTAGTACACGAGGTATGGAGCAAAAATTGAGGCGGCCCGTTTTTTGGATATCATTTCATAATTTTTCCCTATGGATTTATGAAATTGCATTTGCGTCCATTCAGGGTCGTCCGGAAGTGAATCGGAGCTGTAACGAATGGAACTCGGTTTCCGAATAATCCTCGTAAGGGGTAGCACACGAGGTATGGAGCAAAAATTGAGGTGGCCCTTTTTTGGATTTCTTTTCATAATTTGTCCCTATGGATTTATGAAATTGCATTCGCGTCCATTCGGGGTCGTCGGGAAGTGAATCGGAGCTGAAATGAAAGGAACACGGTTTCCAAATAATCCTGTAGGGGGTACACGAGGTATGGAGCAAAAATTGAGGCGGCCACTTTCTTTGATTTCTTTTCATAATTTGTCCCTATGGATTTATGAAATTGCATTCGCGTCCATTCAGGGTCGTCCGGAAGTGAATCGGAGCTGAAACGAATGGAACTCAGTTTCCGAATAATCCTCGTAGGGGGTAGTACACGAGGTATGAAGCAAAAATTGAGGCGGCCCCTTTTTTGGATATCTTTTCATAATTTATCCTAATTGATTTATGAAATTTCATTCGCGTCCATTCGGGGTCGTCCGGAAGTGAATCGGAGCTGAAACGAAAGGAACTCGGTTTCTGAATAATCCTCGTAGAGTGTAGTACATGAGGTATGGAGTAAAAATTGAGGCGTCCCCTTTTTTGATTTCTTTTCATAAATTGTCCCTATGGATTTACGAAATTGTATTCCCGTCCATTCGGGGTCGTCCGGAAGTGAATCGGAGCTGAAACGAATGGAACTCGGTTTCCGAATAATCCTCGCAAGGGGTGGTACACGAGGTATGGAGCAAAATTTGAGGCATCCCCTTTTTTGATTTCTTTTCTTATTGTCCCTATGGATTTATGAAATTGCATTCGCGTCCATTCAGGATCGTCCGGAAGTGAATCGGAGCTGAAACGAATGGAACTCGGTTTCCGAATAATCCTCATAGAGGGTAGTACACGAGGTATGGAGAAAAAATTGAGGCAGCCCGTTTTTTGGATATCTTTTCATAATTTGTCCCTATAGATTTATGAAATTGCATTCGCGTCCATTCGCGGTCGTCGGGAAATGAATCGGAGCTGAAACGAATGGAATTTGGTTTTCGAATAATCCTCGTAGGGGGTAGTACACGAGGTATGGAGCAAAAATTGAGGCGGTCCATTTTTTGAATATCTTTTCATAATTTGTCCCTATAGATTTACGAAATTGCATTCGCGTCCATTTGGGGTCGTCCGTAAGTGAATCGGAGCTGAAACGAATGGAACTTGGTTTCCGAATAATCCTCGTAGGGGGTAGTACACGACTATGGAGAAAAAATTAAGGCGGCCCCTTTTTTGGATTTCTTTTCATAATTTATCCCAATGGATTTATGAAATTGCATTTGCGTCCATTCAGGGTCGTCCGGAAGTGAATCGGAGCTGTAACGAATGGAACTCGGTTTCCGAGTAATCCTCGTAAGGGGAAGTACACGAGGTATGGATCAAAAATTGAGGTGGCCCTTTTTTGGATTTCTTTTCATAATTTTTCCCTATGGATTTATGAAATTGCATTCGCGTCCATTCGGGGTCGTCCGGAAGTGAATCGGAGCTGAAACGAATCGAACTCGGTTTCCGAATAATCCTCGCAAGGGGTGGTACACGAGGTATGGAGCAAAAATTGAGGCGGCCCATTTCTTATATATCTTTTCATAATTTTTCCCTATGGATTTATGAAATTGCATTCCCGTCCATTCGGGGTCGTCCGGAAGTGAATCGGAACTGAAACGACTGGAACTCGGTTTTCGAATAATCCTCGTAGGGGGTAGTACACGAGGTATGGAGCAAAAATTGAGGCGGCCCACTTTTCGGATATCTTTTCATAATTTGTCCCTATGGATTTATGAAATTTCATTCGCGTCCATTCGGGGTCGTCCAGAAGGGAATCGGAGCTGAAACGAATGGAACTCGGTTTCCGAATAATCCTCGTAGGGGGTAGTACACGAGGTATGGAGCAAAAATTGAGGCGGCCCGTTTTTTAGATATCATTTCATAATTTTTCCCTATGGATTTATAAAATTGCATTTGCGTCCATTCAGGTTCGTCCGGATGTGAATCGGAGCTGTAACGACTGGAACTCGGTTTCCGAATAATCCTCGTAAGGGGTAGCACACGAGGTATGGAGCAAAAATTGAGGTGGCCCTTTTTTGGATTTCTTTTCATAATTTGTCCCTATGGATTTATGAAATTGCATTCGCGTCCATTGGGGTCGTCGGGAAGTGAATCGGAGCTGAAATGAAAGGAACACGGTTTCCAAATAATCCTCGTAAGGGGTACACGAGGTATGGAGCAAAAATTGAGGCGGCCACTTTTTTTGATTTCTTTCCATAATTTGTCCCTATGGATTTATGAAATTGCATTCGCGTCCATTCAGGGTCGTCCGGAAGTGAATCGGAGCTGAAACGAATGGAACTCGGTTTCTGAATAATCCTCATAGAGGGTAGTACACGAGGTATGCGGCAAAACTTGAGGCGGGCCATTTTTTGAATATCTTTTCATAATTTGTCCCTATAGATTTACGAAATTGCACTCGCGTCCATTTGGGGTCGTCCGTAAGTGAATCGGAGCTGAAATGAATTGAACTCGGTTTTCGAATAATCCTCGTAGGGGGTAGTACACGAGGTATGGAGCAAAAATTGAGGTGGCCCCTTTTTGGATATCTTTTCATAATTTATCCTAATTGATTTATGAAATTTCATTCGCGTCCATTCGGGGTCGTCCGGAAGTGAATCGGAACTGAAACGAAAGGAACTCGGTTTCGGAATAATCCTCGTAGAGTGTAGTACATGAGGTATGGAGCAAAAATTGAGGCGGCCCCTTTTTTTGATTTCTTTTCATAAATTGTCCCTATGGTGTTATGGATTAAAACTACTATATATAATTGCTGTATTTAATACTAAGGAACGTGAGCTCCAAGGCTCGATTTGACTGCTCTTGTGTTTCGTGACTCAATCTGCCTTAACAAGATGCCTACGTACCTTGCTGATTGCCAAGGATCAAGTCAAAAAACGTAGTTCTGATTGGTGGGGGTGAGACCCCTTATATAGATGTTGGTGGTCCTTGAATTGGACTTGGTATAGGAGACTTGGTGGACAAGCCTCTGAATTAGGATAGACTTAGGAGTCCTAGGAAGTAGGAAGCTGATTCCTTATCCTTTTAGGTCCCCTTGAGGCTAATCTCTAAGGATTTATATCCTTATCGGGACTCTTTTCAACATCTGATTTCTCCCTTATTAATTAATTACGAAATTAATTAATAATCAGGGCTTTTGGGCCTTTTTTATTCCACCAGGCCTGATCTGGTCCATCAGGCTTAACCTTTCTGGTCTGAATATCATATATCTTTTTATTGGGCCTAGCAGCCCACAGTTTGTACAATTAATGCAGTATTTAATTATACAATCATAATTTATTTATCCCTATCATTTGCCCCCCAACTTTTGGGAAACATTGATTAGGTTTCGCAGAAGTTAAGTCTATTCGTTCCCTTACAGGGTTTCGTTTTTGCGTAAAGTGTGGAGCGACCTACACATTCACAATGAATCTTCCTTTTATTCAGAAATTATCTTAATTTCCAGGAATTTTTCCCTAATTTTCTGAGATTTATCCTTAATTTCTGGATTTTTTCCCTAATTTTCCGGGATTTATCCTTAATTTCTGGATTTTTCCCTAATTTTCTGGGATTTATCCTTAATTTCTGGATTTTTTCCCTAATTTCCCGGGATTTATCCTTAATTTCTGGATTTTTCCCTAATTTTCTGGGATTTATCCTTAATTTCTGGATTTTTTCCCTAATTTTCCGGGATTTATCCTTAATTTCTGGATTTTTCCCTAATTTTCTGGGATTTATCCTTAATTTCTGGATTTTTTCCCTAATTTTCCGGGATTTATCCTTAATTTCTGGATTTTCCCTAATTTTCTGGGATTTATCCTTAATTTCTGGATTTTTCCCTAATTTCGGATTTTTCCCTTAATTTCTGGGATTTATCCTAATTTTCTGGATTTTTCCCTAATTTTCCGGGATTTATCCTTAATTTCTGGATTTTTTTCCCTTAATTTCCCGGGATTTATCCTTAATTTCTGGATTTTTCCCTAATTTTCTGGGATTTATCCTCAATTTCTGGATTTTTCCCTTAATTTCTGGGATTTATCCTAATTTTCTGGATTTATTCCTTATTTCTGAAAATATTAATATTTTTCAGAAATTATTTAAGGAATTTCCTTATTTTTTTGTGATTTTCCAGGATTTTTCTTCCTTTTCTTTTTCTTCCTTTTTTCTCTCTTCTCTCTCTTTTTTTTTTTTTTTTTTTTTTTTACAATTTTCGACCAGGAATCCATTCGACCAGGATCCTGGTCGAATTAGCCTTTGTCGTGCCTTGGTCGAAGGGAATTCGAGGAGGGTACATTCGACCTCACTTCCTGGTCGAATTTGGACCAGGATTTTTGCTTTGTATTTTTTTTTTGAGCAGAAATCTTCGACTAGGAATTTTTGTCCCTTTCGGTCAGGATTCCTGTGTTTCTGACCGAATTAACCACCTTTCTTTGCCTTGGTCGAAGCTATTTCGGGCAGGAGTGTTTCGAGCAGAAGTCCTGGTCGAATTTCGGCCAGGATTTTTCCTACCCCCTTGTTCTTTTTTCGAGCAGGAAAGTTTCGGTCAGGATGTTGGGTCAGAATTCTATATTTTGACCGAATTAGCCACCTTTCTTGCCTTGGTCGAAGCAATTTCGAGCAGGATTGTTTCGACCAGGGTTTTCATTTGATTTCTAGTCGAATGAGTTTAAATTCTGGTCGATTTATGCTTAATTTCTAGCCTTAATCGACAGAACTTTGATCTCAGGTTATTCGAACAAAATTTCCTCACTTTTTCTGGTCGAATGGGTCAGGAATGATTATTTTCATATCCTTTTACCTTGAAGTTGGGCCACATGTTTGGGCTGGATTTTTTGGGCCACCCTCTTAATGGGTCTTCATCCAGGGCCCATTTCTTAAATCTGGGCCTTATTTGTCAACTAATTGGGCCCTCTTTCTGGGCTTTCTTGGACTGGGCCTCTATCATGCTTTACTTCCAAAGCCCATTCAAACTTGGGTTGGGCTTGAACTCTTAAGCCTGACTTCCAGAATATTCTGGAATTTTCCATATCATTCCAGATTTTTCCATACTTTTCTAAGACTTTTCTAAGACTTTTCTAAAATATTCTGGAACATTCCAGATCCTTCCATTTTTGGGCCCATATGGGCTTTTTTGAGGCCCATTATCCACTTATTTCTCCTATATATAGGTGGGATGAGAGTGTGCTTCTTCACACCTCTCATTTCATTTCTCTTCATCTCAAACTTCCTAATCTTCTCCTTTCTCAAATCCACTCCTTCCTCCTCCCAAGTCTTTTCCAGTCTTTACTAGATGGCTGACAAGAGTTCCGAGAGGGCGGCCAAGATAGCCTCGGCTTCAAAACGAGGTAAGGATATCGAGATCCGCTCTTCATATATGTCTTTAATTGATATGATTAATACTAGGGGGGATGAATATCCTTCCACTGCACATCTCGACTCCTTTAATCACTGTAATACTTGGCACAACATAGATTTCAATAAACTAAATGCTCGTTATAACGTCCCTCCCCCCTTTAGACTAGTTCCAGTCTCTGGTGGTGACCGTACTTGCCACTGGAGGCCCGATACTCTCTTCATCTATACCAACGCCCTTAATGCTGGGCTTAGGTTCCCTTTCCATCCTTTTATCCCTCATCTTTTGGCTGACTTACAAATCAACCCGTGTCAGCTTCCTCCAAATGCCTGGAGGAATATTCTATGTTTTATGGTTTGTTGTCTTAGGGAGGGCTTTCCTCTTTCTGTAGCCGTTTTTAGGAAAGTCTTTCAATGTTACAATAGTTCTTCCAATATTTGTGGTTGGGTTTATGTCAAACAAAGGCCCAAAAGCAAACATATCTTTAATAGCGCCTCTATTCCTGATAATAATCCAAATTGGAGGAATAGTTTCGTTGGGTTACGTTGGGAGAATGGCGACTGGGGCACGCTCTTTCGATCTTCCTTCGGGAAGGTCAGTGATGGTACCCTCAAATCCATTCACTTAACTCCTGAAGAAACTATCATTTACAATGGGCTCACTCAGGATGATGGCACCACCACCAGCTGGACTCTTTTAGAAGAGTTTTCCCTGATTCATGTGGGACTATCCTCTGTTTCTCAACAGGGTATTTCTCTTCCCTTCTCAATTTTTCTTTATTTCACGCATTATTAACATCACTTATTTTGTCTTTTGCTTTGTTTCAGCTGCTAAGGAGATTAACGAGGACAATGTCCCCTTGGTCGAGGAAACAGCTAGGATGAAGAAAGCTCGGTTAGCAGGCCTAGACACCCGAGGAAAGGCGACAGAGCCTATCTTCTTGAGAAAGCACAAGGAGCCTATGGGGGAGGCTTCAACTGAAGGAGCTGAGGGCCATAATGCTCCTATCACTGCTGCTGCCCCTGCTGCTGCTGCTACAGGCGCCTTTCAGCCTCTCTGGGGATTCCGCCGAGGGGATACCGTGGTTGGTTCCACGAAGCATGCTTGGAATTGGTCCTATCATAGCGTGACTCCAAAGGACTTTACTGATGTGGTGGCCACCCCTGACCTTGAGAGGATTAAGCTCATGGGAGCCCAATCTCTGGCTTCGGTATGCCTTCTCTTTTTTAAACTTATTTCTCGTTCTTGTAGCACTTTCTTGCTTTATACTTTGTTAATTGTTTTGTTTCAGTCTAACGCCTACTTTCAAGGCGCTGTGAGGCAAGCCGAATCATGGAAGCGGGCTTCTGATAAGGCCGATAATGCCCTCAGGAGGCAACAGAAGAAGTATGCTACCCTGGAGAAGAAGCTCAAGCGCAAGGAGGAAGAACTCGGAGAGTCTAACGCCGAGCTGGTGGTACTTCGGGCGGAGAAGGATAAAGCTATAGACAATTATCTGGACTCGGAGGAGTTTGCCCAATCTATGAGGATTAGGGATGATTCAGTCTTTCCCGAGTTTTTTAGGACTGGTTGGGACACGGCCCTTGGGACCGTGAACGAGGCTTGTCCTGATATTAACCCGGCGGACTACATCTGCCCTGATGACGAGGCTTTGCTACAGAGGTTTCGTACCCGAGTAGTTGTCTCGGACCATGTTCCTCAGGATCCACTTCTTCCTCCTCCCGAGTCTTCTTCCAGACCTGCTGAGGATGATAGCTCTTCCTCCTCCGAGACGACGGAGACATCTAGCGAGAGCGGAGAAGACGATGATATGGACGCCGAGGGCACCTCAGCTCCTTAGAGCTTTTTCAGCCTTGCATGGCTTGTCTTATTGTATTGACTTAATTGTATTCAAAACTTATTACCCTTCGGGGCTTATATTTTATATGTTGCTTTTCTTGCCTCTTTCTGTTTAATATGCATTTGAGCCTTAAACATCCTTGGATTGAAGTAATTTCAAACTCTTTAATATGAAGTCTGGTTTTTCAAAACCTTACATAGCATGGGTTCGACCCTAATCAATAATAACTAGACAATGTAAATTCTACTGGAATATAAAATCCTACGCAAGCAAAGCTTCCAGGTGCTTTTAAACCTACTTGTCACAATGACAAGTGAGAATCGTACTTCGCCTATCTTACACGTAGTAAACCTTCAGGTTTTGTGCGTGCCAGGTCCTCGGGACTTCAAAACCATCCATAGTCTCGAGCTTGTAGGTTCCTCTACCTTGAACGCTCTTGACTCTGTACGGCCCTTCCCAATTTGGGGCAAGCTTCCCTTTTTGTCCAACACCAGATGCTTCTATCTTCCTCAAGACTAGATCGCCTTGTTTAAAAAACCTTTCTTTAACCCTTAGGTTGTAGTAGAATGAAGCTTTTTTCTGATATTCTACTATCTTTGCATGTGCCTTATCTCGCACTTCATCGATCAAATCCAGGGCTAACCTCTGACCTTCCCCATTTTCCTCTGCGTTGAAAGCCTGAATCCTTGGAGAGGAATGTGATATCTCCACGGGAACTACTGCTTCTGCCCCATATGCCAACAAGAAGGGAGTTGCTCCCGTCGTGACTCTACAGGTAGTCCTATAGGCCCATAATATGGGAAGTATCTCGTCCACCCAATTATTTCTTGACTTCTCGATCCTCTTCTTTAATCCATCCAGGATTATCCGATTTGCTACCTCCGCTTGCCCATTGGCTTGCGGGTGAGCTACAGAGGTGAATCGTAACTCAATTTCATTTTCTTCACAATACTTCTTGAATTCCTCATTGTTGAATTGCGTTCCATTGTCAGTGACGAGGATACGGGGAATTCCATATCGGCACATAATGTTTTCCCACAGGAATTGTGCAACCTGCTTAGTTGTGATTTTGGCCAAAGGTTTGGCTTCGATCCACTTGGTGAAATAATCAATGGCTACAATCAGAAATTTCCTTTGTGCCGTGGCCATAGGAAAAGGCCCTAGAATATCCATCCCCCACATGGCAAAGGGAATAGGTGAGTTGATAGAGGTCAGCATCTCGGGGGGTTGTCTGGCGACTGGTGCATGCTTCTGACAACGATCACACTTCTTTACATATTCTTTGGCATCAGCCATCATTTCTGGCCAATAGAAGCCTAAACGAGTTATCTTATGAGCCAAGGCCCTGCCCCCCAAGTGTTGCCCACAAATGCCTTCATGCACTTCCTCAAGAGCCAAGCGTGCCTCATCGGGCCTGAGACACCTCAAGTAAGGAACCACGAAAGATCTTTTATATAGAATCCCATCTATCAAAGAGTACCTTAGTGCTCGAACAGTTAACTTTCGTGCCTCAATTGTATCGCTTGGCAACCAACCGGTCTGAATGTGAGCCTTGATGGGATCAATCCATGACGTCCCCAAGCCTACGGGAGCCACAAGCTTAACATCTATGCTTCGTGTCTTCAAAACACGGAAGTACACACTTCCTGAACTTTCTTCAATCTCAGATGAAGCAAACTTTGATAGCGCATCTGCTTTAGCATTTTCTTCCCTTGGAATGTGTTCAACATGGCATTCATTAAATTGGGTCATCACAGCCCTTACTAGGCGAACATACTTTGCCATCGTATCATCCCTTGCTTCAAATTCTCCCTTTACCTGGGATATGATCAACTTCGAGTCTCCACGGACCTTTAAGTTTTTGACTCTAAGTGTCCCAGCTAGACCAAGGCCAGCAATCAGGGCTTCATACTCTGCCTCATTGTTTGTGGTTGGGAAGTCTAGCTTCATGGCATACTCAATTAAGAATCCATCAGGGCTTTGCAAAACCAACCCTGCTCCACTGGAATTTGTTTTTGATGCTCCATCAAAATAGAGAACCCAATATTCTTTCTCCTTGTCGACTCCCTTGTCTTGAGGTGTGGTATCTTCCTGCCCCCCGACTTCTTGGTTGGGTATGGTACATTCCACCACGAAGTCAGCTAGTGCCTGGGCTTTTATGGCCATACGTGGCTTATACTTGAGATCGAACTCTCCCAACTCTATTGCCCACTTAATTAGTCTCCCACTTGCCTTGGGACTGTGAATGATATTTCTCAGTGGCTGATTTGTTAGCACTTCAATTCGGTGAGCTTGAAAATAAGGACGCAGCTTTCTTGAAGCCATCACCAAGGCTAAAGCGAATTTCTCAATGGCTGAATAATTCAACTCAGCACCAATGAAAATTTTGCTGACATAGTATACGGGTTTCTGGACTTTCAGTTCCTCCTTAACCAACACCGCGCTCAAGGCGCTTTCTGAAACAGCCAAGTACAAGAATAAAACTTCACCCAGAACTGGCTTGGCCAACAACGGGGCCTGGCCCATATACTTCTTTAACTCTTCAAATGCCTTCTGATTTTCCTCACTCCATACAAAGTCTTTAATGTTCTTTAATGACTTGAAGAATGACAAGCACTTGTCTCCTGACTTGGAGATGAATCGTCCTAGCGCAGCAACCCTTCCTGTGAGTTTCTGAACATCCTTGACAGTTTTTGGGGGTTCCATGTCCAGGATCGCCTTTATTTTATCGGGGTTAGCCTCAATTCCCCTCTTTGAGACCATCAATCCCAAGAATTTTCCAGATCCTACTCCGAAAGCACACTTCGTGGGATTCAACATCATCTTGTGGTACCTCAGGACCTCAAAAGCTTCTCTCAAATGGGTTATATGATCAGTCTTTACTAGACTCTTGACTAGCATGTCATCAACATAGACTTCCATAGTCTTCCCAATAAGATCCTTAAAAATTTTATTCACCAACCTTTGATAGGTGGCTCCTGCATTCTTGAGACCAAACGCCATAACAAGATAACAATAAACACCAAAGTCAGTGATAAATGATACCTTTGGAATGTCATCCTTATGCATTTTGATCTGGTTGTATCCGCTAAACCCATCCATGAAACTCAGCATCTCATGTCCAGCGGTGGCATCAATCAAAGTATCAATTCTAGGCAGCGGAAAATAGTCTTTGGGGCATGCATCATTCAGATCGGTGAAGTCTATACACATCCTCCACTTTCCATTAGCCTTCTTCACCATTACAGGGTTTGCTAACCACTCCGGAAATTGAATCTCCTCAATGAAACCAGCCTCTAAGAGCTTTTCCACTTCCTGCTTTATAGCCTCTTGTCTTTCCGGGGCAAAATTTCTTTTCTTTTGTTTCACTGTCTTCCGACTTGGATCCACGTTTAGCTTGTGAGTAATTAACTCCGGGTCTATGCCTGGCATATCAGCTGCTGACCATGCAAACACATCACTATTTTCTTGCAAAAATTTCACTAACTTTCCTTTAAGGGGCTCCTCTAATGTGGCTCCAATGAAAGTCATCCTCTCAGGATTCTTGGGATCTAAAGGAACCGAAACCAATTCTTCTGCTGGCCTTCCTCTATTCTCATCATTTTCTCGAACATCCATATCTTCAATAGGGAGAACCTGCCCCCCGACTCCATCTGCCCTCAAAGAGGCCACATAACAGCTTCTAGCCATTTTTTGATCTCCTCTCTCTTCTCCAATCCCGTTTCGGGTGGGAAACTTCATGACTGAATGGTAGGAAGAGGGGACTGCCTTGAAGGCATGTATCCCTGTTCTCCCCATGATAGCATTATAAGTTGAACTAGCCTTTACCACTACGAAATCCAGCATCTGCGTTGCTTGCCTTGGCTCCGTACCTATGGTGGTTGGCAACTTGATTATCCCTTCCACAGGACATTCTACTCCAGCAAATCCATATATCGGCATGTCGGTTGGTGTTAATTGGGAGTCGTTATACCCCATCCTTAGAAAGGTGTCGTGGAGCAAGATATCCACAGAAGCACCATTATCCACAAGGACCCTCTTAACCGGGCTATTTCCTATTATTGGTGTTATGACCAGCGGGTCGTCATGGGGAAACTTCACACCCTCTAGGTCGGAATCATCAAAAGCCAATGTTACTTCTGTCCTGGCCCTCTTCGGGGCTTCTCCAACAATATGCATAACCTCTCTAGTATATGCCTTTCTGGAATTTTTGGACAATCCAGCAGCAGTTGGACCTCCAAAGATCGTGTTTATCACAGGCCCTTGAGGTCTCGGCCCTCCATAAATGGTGTTTATAACTGGTCCTCTAGGTTGGGGATTCCGCCCCTGATCATCTTGGTCCCTCCTACGATCTTCAAAGTTCTTCCTTCCATTATTATTTCTGTCTCCCCCATCTCCAGTATACTTGTTCAATCTTCCTTTTCGAATCAAAAACTCAATTTCATCTTTCAACTGCCTACACTCATCGGTGTCATGGCCAACATCTTTGTGAAACCTGCAATACTTGCCCTTATCTAGCTTGGCGGGATCAGCCTTCAAGGGCTTAGGCCAGCGAATATCTCTGTCTTTCTCAATCTCCATCAAAATCTGACTTCTGGGAGCATTCAGCTTAGCGTATTCAGTGAAATTTTGCCCAGGTCCTCCCTTCTTGGGGGTTGAATCAGGGTTTTGTTCGGTTGTAGGATATTTGTCCTTAGCGATATACTCCAAATCAGTTTTTCGTTTCTTGCCTCCAGTGGGCTCATTACTTACTACGGTCTTCCTCATACTTTCTTCAACCTTGATATACTTCCCTGCCCTCTCTTGGAGCTGCAACATGTTCTCAGGGGGTCGTTTGGCCAAAGACATCTTAAAAAACTCATCCCTAGTTCCTTGTTGCAATGCTATCATGGCTACCTTATCATCAAGATCTGGGACTTTTAAAGCCTCCTTTGTAAAACGATTCAGGTAATCTCTTAAGGATTCCTTAGCTCCTTGCACAAGACTCATAAGAGATGCTGAACTTTTCTCATGGACTCTTCCACTGATGAATTGCTTAATAAAAGCCTGACTTAGTTCTCTGAATGATCCAATAGAATTTGGGGGTAGGCGACTGTACCATCTTTGAGCCATACCCGACAGCGTTTGAGGGAAGGCCCGACATTTTATAGCATCATTCACGGGTTGCAGCAGCAGTGCATTAGAGAATGTCCTAACATGATTAGCGGGGTCTCCCGTGCCATCATAGGCTTTGATAGTGGGCATCTTGAATTTTCTCGAGATATGGGCATTCATTATCTCTTCTATGAAGGGTGGAGTTGGATCATCAGGATCTCCAAGGGGAAGGAGATTGCTTGGATCAGTTCTTGGGACAGCAGCCCTTCTTCTTACCGGACCATCCAGGTCTATGATAGGAGGAGGATTTCTCCCCCTAGGAGGTATGTGGGATCTGGTGGCTTGGTGAGCCTCCAAATCACGTCTCAGCCTTTGGATTTCAGCCTCATGAGCCCTGATCTTTTCCTGCACTTCTTGGGGATTCGCCCCTGGGGTGCTTTGGGGGCGTTGCCTTCCATCGGCCATTGGCTCTTTTCCAGGACGCCTCCTTCTCGGGGCCACTTCATCATCCGAAGATTCGGAGTCTCTCTCAGTGTATGGACCAGAAAATTCCCGATCCTCAGGGATAGGATCCAAACCTCGTATATAGGGGGCGACCGCCCTCGTGCTTCACTTCGCCCAGCATATCCACTTCCTCCAACCTCAGGGTGAAGGGGCATCCCATAAGGGGGGTTAGTAGTAACAATAGTTGAATATTCATACCCGACGGGTCAAGAATTCACAGGTATATGTATTTGTTGAACTTGAGGATTCGTACCTTGAATAATCGGGGGAGTTGTCCCTTGTGGCTGAGGATGAGTTGCCCCTGTCTGGGCTTCCCCCTGAGTAGATGCATAAGTTGAATGGGGAGGAACCTCCACGGTTGATGAAATCACCTGGGTTGTCCCTGATGGTGTTCCCTCCTCCAGAGTGCTGGTTGTTCTCCGTGTTCTCGCCATGGTTGTTGTTGCGTTAGTCCCACAGACGGCGCCAAATGTTATGGATTAAAACTACTATATATAATTGCTGTATTTAATACTAAGGAACGTGAGCTCCAAGGCTCGATTTGACTGCTCTTGTGTTTCGTGACTCAATCTGCCTTAACAAGATGCCTACGTACCTTGCTGATTGCCAAGGATCAAGTCAAAAAACATAGTTCTGATTGGTGGGGGTGAGACCCCTTATATAGATGTTGGTGGTCCTTGAATTGGACTTGGTATAGGAGACTTGGTGGACAAGCCTCTGAATTAGGATAGACTTAGGAGTCCTAGGAAGTAGGAAGCTGATTCCTTATCCTTTTAGGTCCCCTTGAGGCTAATCTCTAAGGATTTATATCCTTATCGGGACTCTTTTCAACATCTGATTTCTCCCTTATTAATTAATTACGAAATTAATTAATAATCAGGGCTTTTGGGCCTTTTTTATTCCACCAGGCCTGATCTGGTCCATCAGGCTTAACCTTTCTGGTCTGAATATCATATATCTTTTTATTGGGCCTAGCAGCCCACAGTTTGTACAATTAATGCAGTATTTAATTATACAATCATAATTTATTTATCCCTATCATATGGATTTACAAAATTGTATTCCCGTCCATTCGGGGTCGTCCGAAAGTGAATCGGAGCTGAAACAAATGGAACTCGGTTTCCGAATAATCCTCGCAAGGGGTGGTACACGAGGTATGGAGCAAAAATTGAGGCATCCCCTTTTTTTGATTTCTTTTCTTATTGTCCCTATGGATTTATCAAATTGCATTTGCGTCCATTCGGGGTCGTCCGGAAGTGAATCGGAGCTGAAACGAATGGAACTCGGTTTCCGAATAATCCTCATAGAGGGTAGTACACGAGGTATGGAGAAAAAATTGAGGCAGCCCGTTTTTTGGATATCTTTTCATAATTTGTCCCTATAGATTTATGAAATTGCATTCGCGTCCATTCGCGGTCGTCGGGAAGTGAATCGGAGCTGAAACGAATGGAATTCGGTTTTCGAATAATCCTCGTAGGGGGTAGTACACGAGGTATGGAGCAAAAATTGAGGCGGCCCATTTTTTGAATATCTTTTCATAATTTCTCCCTATAGATTTACGAAATTGCATTCGCGTCCATTTGGGGTCGTCGTAAGTGAATCGGAGCTAAAACGAATGGAACTCGGTTTCCGAATAATCCTCGTAGGGGGTAGTACACGACGTATGGAGAAAAAATTGAGGCGGCCCCTTTTTTGGATTTCTTTTCATAATTTAACCCAATGGATTTGTGAAATTGCATTTGCGTCCATTCAGGGTCGTCCGGAAGTGAATCAGAGCTGTAACGAATGGAAATCGGTTTCCGAGTAATCCTCGTAAGGGGCAGTACACGAGGTATGGAGCAAAAATTGAGGCGGCCCCTTTTTTGGATATCTTTTCATAATTTATCCTAATTGATTTATGAAATTTCATTCGCGTCCATTCGGGGTCGTCCGGAAGTTAATCGGAGCTGAAACGAAAGGAACTCGGTTTCTGAATAATCCTCGTAGAGTGTAGTACATGAGGTATGGAGCAAAAATTGAGGCGGCCCCTTTTTTTGATTTCTTTTCATAAATTGTCCCTATGGATTTACGAAATTGTATTCCCGTCCATTCGGGGTCATCCGGAAGTGAATCAGAGCTGAAACGAATGGAACTCGGTTTCCGAATAATCCTCGTAGGGGGGTAGTACACGAGGTATGGAGCAAAAATTGAGGCGGCCCGTTTTTTGGATTTCTTTTCATAATTTGCCCCTTTAGATTTATGAAATTGCATTCGCGTCCATTCGGGGTCGTCCGGAAGTGAATCGGAGCTGAAACGAATGGAAATCTGTTTCCGAATAATCCCCTTAGGGGGTAGTTTACGAGGTGTGGAGAAAAAATTGAGGCTGCCCATTTTTTATATATCTTTCCATAATTTTTCCCTATGGATTTATGAAATTACATTAGCGTCCATTCGGGGTCGTCCGAAAGTGAATCGGAGCTGAAACGAATGGAACTCGGTTTCCGAATAATCCTCGTAAGGGGTAGCACACGAGGTATGGAGCAAAAATTGAGGTGGCCCTTTTTTGGATTTCTTTTCATAATTTTTCCCTATGGATTTATGAAATTGCATTCGCGTCCATTCGGGGTCGTCGGGAAGTGAATCGGAGCTGAAATGAAAGGAACACGGTTTCCAAATAATCCTCGTAAGGGGTACACGAGGTATGGAGCAAAAATTGAGGCGGCCACTTTTTTTGATTTCTTTTCATAATTTGTCCCTATGGATTTATGAAATTACATTCGCGTCCATTCAGGGTCGTCCGGAAGTGAATCGGAGCTGAAACGAATGGAACTCGGTTTCTGAATAATCCTCATAGAGGGTAGTACACGAGGTATGCTGCAAAACTTGAGGCGGGCCATTTTTTGAATATCTTTTCATAATTTGTCCCTATAGATTTACGAAATTGCACTCGCGTCCATTTGGGGTCGTCCGTAAGTGAATCGGAGCTGAAACGAATGGAACTCGGTTTCCGAATAATCCTCGTAGGGGGTAGTATACGAGGTATGGAGCAAAAATTGAGGCGGCCCCTTTTTGGATATCTTTTCATAATTTATCCTAATTGATTTATGAAATTTCATTCGCGTCCATTCGGGGTCGTCCGGAAGTGAATCGGAACTGAAACGAAAGGAACTCGGTTTCTGAATAATCCTCGTAGAGTGTAGTACATGAGGTATGGAGCAAAAATTGAGGCGGCCCCTTTTTTTGATTTCTTTTCATAAATTGTCCCTATGGATTTACAAAATTGTATTCCCGTCCATTCGGGGTCGTCCGAAAGTGAATCGGAGCTGAAACAAATGGAACTCGGTTTTCGAATAATCCTCGCAAGGGGTGGTACACGAGGTATGTAGCAAAAATTGAGGCATCCCCTTTTTTTGATTTCTTTTCTTATTGTCCCTATGGATTTATCAAATTGCATTTGCGTCCATTCGGGGTCGTCCGGAAGTGAATCGGAGCTGAAACGAATGGAAATCTGTTTCCGAATAATCCCCTTAGGGGGTAGTTTACGAGGTGTGGAGAAAAAATTGAGGCTGCCCATTTTTTATATATCTTTCCATAATTTTTCCCTATGGATTTATGAAATTACATTAGCGTCCATTCGGGGTCGTCCGAAAGTGAATCGGAGCTGAAACGAATGGAACTCGGTTTCCGAATAATCCTCGTAAGGGGTAGCACACGAGGTATGGAGCAAAAATTGAGGTGGCCCTTTTTTGGATTTCTTTTCATAATTTTTCCCTATGGATTTATGAAATTGCATTCGCGTCCATTCGGGGTCGTCGGGAAGTGAATCGGAGCTGAAATGAAAGGAACACGGTTTCCAAATAATCCTCGTAAGGGGTACACGAGGTATGGAGCAAAAATTGAGGCGGCCACTTTTTTTGATTTCTTTTCATAATTTGTCCCTATGGATTTATGAAATTGCATTCGCGTCCATTCAGGGTCGTCCGGAAGTGAATCGGAGCTGAAACGAATGGAACTCGGTTTCTGAATAATCCTCATAGAGGGTAGTACACGAGGTATGCGGCAAAACTTGAGGCGGGCCATTTTTTGAATATCTTTTCATAATTTGTCCCTATAGATTTACGAAATTGCACTCGCGTCCATTTGGGGTCGTCCGTAAGTGAATCGGAGCTGAAACGAATGGAACTCGGTTTCCGAATAATCCTCGTAGGGGGTAGTACACGAGGTATGGAGCAAAAATTGAGGCGGCCCCTTTTTGGATATCTTTTCATAATTTATCCTAATTGATTTATGAAATTTCATTCGCGTCCATTCGGGGTCGTCCGGAAGTGAATCGGAACTGAAACGAAAGGAACTCGGTTTCTGAATAATCCTCGTAGAGTGTAGTACATGAGGTATGGAGCAAAAATTGAGGCGGCCCCTTTTTTTGATTTCTTTTCATAAATTGTCCCTATGGATTTACAAAATTGTATTCCCGTCCATTCGGGGTCGTCCGAAAGTGAATCGGAGCTGAAACGAATGGAACTCGGTTTCCGAATAATCCTCGTAGGGGGTAGTACACGAGGTATGGAGCAAAAATTGAGGCGGCCCATTTTTTGGATATCATTTCATAATTTTTCCCTATGGATTTATGAAATTGCATTTGCGTCCATTCAGGGTCGTCCGGAAGTGAATCGGAGCTGTAACGAATGGAACTCGGTTTCCGAATAATCCTCGTAAGGGGTAGCACACGAGGTATGGAGCAAAAATTGAGGTGGCCCTTTTTTGGATTTCTTTTCATAATTTGTCCCTATGGATTTATGAAATTGCATTCGCGTCCATTCGGGGTCGTCGGGAAGTGAATCGGAGCTGAAATGAAAGGAAAACGGTTTCTAAATAATCCTCGTAGGGGGTACACGAGGTATGGAGCAAAAATTGAGGCGGCCACTTTTTTTGATTTCTTTTCATAATTTGTCCCTATGGATTTATGAAATTGCATTCACGTCCATTCAGGGTCGTCCGGAAGTGAATCGGAGCTGAAACGAATGGAACTCGGTTTCCGAATATTCCTCGTAGGGGGTAGTACACGAGGTATGGAGCAAAAATTGAGGCGGCCCCTTTTTTGGATATCTTTTCATAATTTATCCTAATTGATTTATGAAATTTCATTCGCGTCCATTCAGGGTCGTCCGGAAGTGAATCGGAGCTGAAACGAAAGGAACTCGGTTTCTGAATAATCCTCATAGAGTGTAGTACATGAGGTATGGAGCAAAAATTGAGGCGGCCCCTTTTTTTGATTTCTTTTCATAAATTGTCCCTATGGATTTACAAAATTGTATTCCCGTCCATTCGGGGTCGTCCGAAAGTGAATTGGAGCTGAAACAAATGGAACTCGGTTTCCGAATAATCCTCGCAAGGGGTGGTACACGAGGTATGGAGCAAAAATTGAGGCATCCCCTTTTTTTGATTTCTTTTCTTATTGTCCCTATGGATTTATCAAATTGCATTTGCGTCCATTCGGGGTCGTCCGGAAGTGAATCGGAGCTGAAACGAATGGAACTCGGTTTCCGAATAATCCTCATAGAGGGTAGTACACGAGGTATGGAGAAAAAATTGAGGCAGCCCGTTTTTTGGATATCTTTTCATAATTTGTCCCTATAGATTTATGAAATTGCATTCGCGTCCATTCGCGGTCGTCGGGAAGTGAATCGGAGCTGAAACGAATGGAATTCGGTTTTCGAATAATCCTCGTAGGGGGTAGTACACGAGGTATGGAGCAAAAATTGAGGCGGCCCATTTTTTGAATATCTTTTCATAATTTCTCCCTATAGATTTACGAAATTGCATTCGCGTCCATTTGGGGTCGTCGTAAGTGAATCGGAGCTAAAACGAATGGAACTCGGTTTCCGAATAATCCTCGTAGGGGGTAGTACACGACGTATGGAGAAAAAATTGAGGCGGCCCCTTTTTTGGATTTCTTTTCATAATTTAACCCAATGGATTTATGAAATTGCATTTGCGTCCATTCAGGGTCGTCCGGAAGTGAATCAGAGCTGTAACGAATGGAAATCGGTTTCCGAGTAATCCTCGTAAGGGGCAGTACACGAGGTATGGAGCAAAAATTGAGGCGGCCCCTTTTTTGGATATCTTTTCATAATTTATCCTAATTGATTTATGAAATTTCATTCGCGTCCATTCGGGGTCGTCCGGAAGTTAATCGGAGCTGAAACGAAAGGAACTCGATTTCTGAATAATCCTCGTAGAGTGTAGTACATGAGGTATGGAGCAAAAATTGAGGCGGCCCCTTTTTTTGATTTCTTTTCATAAATTGTCCCTATGGATTTACGAAATTGTATTCCCGTCCATTCGGGGTCATCCGGAAGTGAATCGGAGCTGAAACGAATGGAACTCGGTTTCCGAATAATCCTCGTAGGGGGGTAGTACACGAGGTATGGAGCAAAAATTGAGGCGGCCCGTTTTTTGGATTTCATTTCATAATTTGCCCCTTTAGATTTATGAAATTGCATTCGCGTCCATTCGGGGTCGTCCGGAAGTGAATCGGAGCTGAAACGAATGGAAATCTGTTTCCGAATAATCCCCTTAGGGGGTAGTTTACGAGGTGTGGAGAAAAAATTGAGGCTGCCCATTTTTTATATATCTTTCCATAATTTTTCCCTATGGATTTATGAAATTACATTAGCGTCCATTCGGGGTCGTCCGAAAGTGAATCGGAGCTGAAACGAATGGAACTCGGTTTCCGAATAATCCTCGTAGGGGGTAGTACACGAGGTATGGAGCAAAAATTGAGGCGGCCCATTTTTTGGATATCATTTCATAATTTTTCCCTATGGATTTATGAAATTGCATTTGCGTCCATTCAGGGTCGTCCGGAAGTGAATCGGAGCTGTAACGAATGGAACTCGGTTTCCGAATAATCCTCGTAAGGGGTAGCACACGAGGTATGGAGCAAAAATTGAGGTGGCCCTTTTTTGGATTTCTTTTCATAATTTGTCCCTATAGATTTATGAAATTGCATTCGCGTCCATTCGGGGTCGTCGGGAAGTGAATCGGAGCTGAAATGAAAGGAAAACGGTTTCTAAATAATCCTCGTAGGGGGTACACGAGGTATGGAGCAAAAATTGAGGCGGCCACTTTTTTTGATTTCTTTTCATAATTTGTCCCTATGGATTTATGAAATTGCATTCGCGTCCATTCAGGGTCGTCCGGAAGTGAATCGGAGCTGAAACGAATGGAACTCAGTTTCCGAATAATCCTCGTAGGGGGTAGTACACGAGGTATGGAGCAAAAATTGAGGCGGCCCCTTTTTTGGATATCTTTTCATAATTTATCCTAATTGATTTATGAAATTTCATTCGCGTCCATTCGGGGTCGTCCGGAAGTGAATCGGAGCTGAAACGAAAGGAACTCGGTTTCTGAATAATCCTCGTAGAGTGTAGTACATGAGGTATGGAGCAAAAATTGAGGCGGCCCCTTTTTTTGATTTCTTTTCATAAATTGTCCCTATGGTTTTACGAAATTGTATTCCCGTCCATTCGGGGTCGTCCGGAAGTGAATCGGAGCTGAAAGGAATGGAACTCGGTTTCCGAATAATCCTCGCAAGGGGTGGTACACGAGGTATGGAGCAAAAATTGAGGCATCCCCTTTTTTTGATTTCTTTTCTTATTGTCCCTATGGATTTATCAAATTGCATTTGCGTCCATTCGGGGTCGTCCGGAAGTGAATCGGAGCTGAAACGAATGGAACTCGGTTTCCGAATAATCCTCATAGAGGGTAGTACACGAGGTATGGAGAAAAAATTGAGGCAGCCCGTTTTTTGGATATCTTTTCATAATTTGTCCCTATAGATTTATGAAATTGCATTCGCGTCCATTCGCGGTCGTCGGGAAGTGAATCGGAGCTGAAACGAATGGAATTCGGTTTTCGAATAATCCTCGTAGGGGGTAGTACACGAGGTATGGAGCAAAAATTGAGGCGGCCCATTTTTTGAATATCTTTTCATAATTTCTCCCTATAGATTTACGAAATTGCATTCGCGTCCATTTGGGGTCGTCGTAAGTGAATCGGAGCTAAAACGAATGGAACTCGGTTTCCGAATAATCCTCGTAGGGGGTAGTACACGACGTATGGAGAAAAAATTGAGGCGGCCCCTTTTTTGGATTTCTTTTCATAATTTAACCCAATGGATTTATGAAATTGCATTTGCGTCCATTCAGGGTCGTCCGGAAGTGAATCAGAGCTGTAACGAATGGAAATCGGTTTCCGAGTAATCCTCGTAAGGGGCAGTACACGAGGTATGGAGCAAAAATTGAGGCGGCCCCTTTTTAGGATATCTTTTCATAATTTATCCTAATTGATTTATGAAATTTCATTCGCGTCCATTCGGGGTCGTCCGGAAGTTAATCGGAGCTGAAACGAAAGGAACTCGATTTCTGAATAATCCTCGTAGAGTGTAGTACATGAGGTATGGAGCAAAAATTGAGGCGGCCCCTTTTTTTGATTTCTTTTCATAAATTGTCCCTATGGATTTACGAAATTGTATTCCCGTCCATTCGGGGTCATCCGGAAGTGAATCGGAGCTGAAACGAATGGAACTCGGTTTCCGAATAATCCTCGTAGGGGGGTAGTACACGAGGTATGGAGCAAAAATTGAGGCGGCCCGTTTTTTGGATTTCATTTCATAATTTGCCCCTTTAGATTTATGAAATTGCATTCGCGTCCATTCGGGGTCGTCCGGAAGTGAATCGGAGCTGAAACGAATGGAAATCTGTTTCCGAATAATCCCCTTAGGGGGTAGTTTACGAGGTGTGGAGAAAAAATTGAGGCTGCCCATTTTTTATATATCTTTCCATAATTTTTCCCTATGGATTTATGAAATTACATTAGCGTCCATTCGGGGTCGTCCGAAAGTGAATCGGAGCTGAAACGAATGGAACTCGGTTTCCGAATAATCCTCGTAGGGGGTAGTACACGAGGTATGGAGCAAAAATTGAGGCGGCCCATTTTTTGGATATCATTTCATAATTTTTCCCTATGGATTTATGAAATTGCATTTGCGTCCATTCAGGGTCGTCCGGAAGTGAATCGGAGCTGTAACGAATGGAACTCGGTTTCCGAATAATCCTCGTAAGGGGTAGCACACGAGGTATGGAGCAAAAATTGAGGTGGCCCTTTTTTGGATTTCTTTTCATAATTTGTCCCTATAGATTTATGAAATTGCATTCGCGTCCATTCGGGGTCGTCGGGAAGTGAATCGGAGCTGAAATGAAAGGAAAACGGTTTCTAAATAATCCTCGTAGGGGGTACACGAGGTATGGAGCAAAAATTGAGGCGGCCACTTTTTTTGATTTCTTTTCATAATTTGTCCCTATGGATTTATGAAATTGCATTCGCGTCCATTCAGGGTCGTCCGGAAGTGAATCGGAGCTGAAACGAATGGAACTCAGTTTCCGAATAATCCTCGTAGGGGGTAGTACACGAGGTATGGAGCAAAAATTGAGGCGGCCCCTTTTTTGGATATCTTTTCATAATTTATCCTAATTGATTTATGAAATTTCATTTGCGTCCATTCGGGGTCGTCCGGAAGTGAATCGGAGCTGAAACGAAAGGAACTCGGTTTCTGAATAATCCTCGTAGAGTGTAGTACATGAGGTATGGAGCAAAAATTGAGGCGGCCCCTTTTTTTGATTTCTTTTCATAAATTGTCCCTATGGTTTTACGAAATTGTATTCCCGTCCATTCGGGGTCGTCCGGAAGTGAATCGGAGCTGAAAGGAATGGAACTCGGTTTCCGAATAATCCTCGCAAGGGGTGGTACACGAGGTATGGAGCAAAAATTGAGGCATCCCCTTTTTTGATTTCTTTTCTTATTGTCCCTATGGATTTATGAAATTGCATTCGCGTCCATTCGGGGTCGTCCGGAAGTGAATCGGAGCTGAAACGAATGGAACTCGGTTTTCGAATAATCCTCATAGAGGGTAGTACACGAGGTATGGAGAAAAAATTGAGGCAGCCCGTTTTTTGGATATCTTTTCATAATTTGTCCCTATAGATTTATGAAATTGCATTCGCGTCCATTCGCGGTCGTCGGGAAGTGAATCGGAGCTGAAATGAATGGAATTCGGTTTTCGAATAATCCTCGTAGGGGGTAGTACACGAGGTATGGAGCAAAAATTGAGGCGGCCCATTTTTTGAATATCTTTTCATAATTTCTCCCTATAGATTTACGAAATTGCATTCGCGTCCATTTGGGGTCGTCGTAAGTGAATCGGAGCTAAAACGAATGGAACTCGGTTTCCGAATAATCCTCGTAGGGGGTAGTACACGACGTATGGAGAAAAAATTGAGGCGGCCCCTTTTTTGGATTTCTTTTCATAATTTATCCCAATGGATTTATGAAATTGCATTTGCGTCCATTCAGGGTCGTCCAGAAGTGAATCAGAGCTGTAACGAATGGAAATCGGTTTCCGAGTAATCCTCGTAAGGGGCAGTACACGAGGTATGGAGCAAAAATTGAGGCGGCCCCTTTTTTGGATATCTTTTCATAATTTATCCTAATTGATTTATGAAATTTCATTCGCGTCCATTCGGGGTCGTCCGGAAGTGAATCGGAGCCGAAACGAAAGGAACTCGGTTTCTGAATAATCCTCGTAGAGTGTAGTACATGAGGTATGGAGCAAAAATTGAGGCGGCCCCTTTTTTTGATTTCTTTTCATAAATTGTCCCTATGGATTTACGAAATTGTATTCCCGTCCATTCGGGGTCATCCGGAAGTGAATCGGAGCTGAAACGAATGGAACTCGGTTTCCGAATAATCCTCGTAGGGGGGTAGTACACGAGGTATGGAGCAAAAATTGAGGCGGCCCGTTTTTTGGATTTCTTTTCATAATTTGCCCCTTTAGATTTATGAAATTGCATTCGCGTCCATTCAGGGTCGTCCGGAAGTGAATCGGAGCTGTAACGAATGGAACTCGGTTTCCGAATAATCCTCGTAAGGGGTAGCACACGAGGTATGGAGCAAAAATTGAGGTGGCCCTTTTTTGGATTTCTTTTCATAATTTGTCCCTATAGATTTATGAAATTGCATTCGCGTCCATTCGGGGTCGTCGGGAAGTGAATCGGAGCTGAAATGAAAGGAAAACGGTTTCTAAATAATCCTCGTAGGGGGTACACGAGGTATGGAGCAAAAATTGAGGCGGCCACTTTTTTTGATTTCTTTTCATAATTTGTCCCTATGGATTTATGAAATTGCATTCGCGTCCATTCAGGGTCGTCCGGAAGTGAATCGGAGCTGAAACGAATGGAACTCAGTTTCCGAATAATCCTCGTAGGGGGTAGTACACGAGGTATGGAGCAAAAATTGAGGCGGCCCCTTTTTTGGATATCTTTTCATAATTTATCCTAATTGATTTATGAAATTTCATTTGCGTCCATTCGGGGTCGTCCGGAAGTGAATCGGAGCTGAAACGAAAGGAACTCGGTTTCTGAATAATCCTCGTAGAGTGTAGTACATGAGGTATGGAGCAAAAATTGAGGCGGCCCCTTTTTTTGATTTCTTTTCATAAATTGTCCCTATGGTTTTACGAAATTGTATTCCCGTCCATTCGGGGTCGTCCGGAAGTGAATCGGAGCTGAAAGGAATGGAACTCGGTTTCCGAATAATCCTCGCAAGGGGTGGTACACGAGGTATGGAGCAAAAATTGAGGCATCCCCTTTTTTGATTTCTTTTCTTATTGTCCCTATGGATTTATGAAATTGCATTCGCGTCCATTCGGGGTCGTCCGGAAATGAATCGGAGCTGAAACGAATGGAACTCGGTTTTCGAATAATCCTCATAGAGGGTAGTACACGAGGTATGGAGAAAAAATTGAGGCAGCCCGTTTTTTGGATATCTTTTCATAATTTGTCCCTATAGATTTATGAAATTGCATTCGCGTCCATTCGCGGTCGTCGGGAAGTGAATCGGAGCTGAAATGAATGGAATTCGGTTTTCGAATAATCCTCGTAGGGGGTAGTACACGAGGTATGGAGCAAAAATTGAGGCGGCCCATTTTTTGAATATCTTTTCATAATTTCTCCCTATAGATTTACGAAATTGCATTCGCGTCCATTTGGGGTCGTCGTAAGTGAATCGGAGCTAAAACGAATGGAACTCGGTTTCCGAATAATCCTCGTAGGGGGTAGTACACGACGTATGGAGAAAAAATTGAGGCGGCCCCTTTTTTGGATTTCTTTTCATAATTTATCCCAATGGATTTATGAAATTGCATTTGCGTCCATTCAGGGTCGTCCAGAAGTGAATCAGAGCTGTAACGAATGGAAATCGGTTTCCGAGTAATCCTCGTAAGGGGCAGTACACGAGGTATGGAGCAAAAATTGAGGCGGCCCCTTTTTTGGATATCTTTTCATAATTTATCCTAATTGATTTATGAAATTTCATTCGCGTCCATTCGGGGTCGTCCGGAAGTGAATCGGAGCCGAAACGAAAGGAACTCGGTTTCGGAATAATCCTCGTAGAGTGTAGTACATGAGGTATGGAGCAAAAATTGAGGCGGCCCCTTTTTTTGATTTCTTTTCATAAATTGTCCCTATGGATTTACGAAATTGTATTCCCGTCCATTCGGGGTCATCCGGAAGTGAATCGGAGCTGAAACGAATGGAACTCGGTTTCCGAATAATCCTCGTAGGGGGGTAGTACACGAGGTATGGAGCAAAAATTGAGGCGGCCCGTTTTTTGGATTTCTTTTCATAATTTGCCCCTTTAGATTTATGAAATTGCATTCGCGTCCATTCGGGGTCGTCCGGAAGTGAATCGGAGCTGAAACGAATGGAAATCTGTTTCCGAATAATCCCCTTAGGGGGTAGTTTACGAGGTGTGGAGAAAAAATTGAGGCAGCCCATTTTTTATATATCTTTCCATAATTTTTCCCTATGGATTTATGAAATTACATTAGCGTCCATTCGGGGTCGTCCGAAAGTGAATCGGAGCTGAAACGAATGGAAATCGGTTTCCGAATAATCCTCGTAGGGGGTAGTACACGAGGTATGGAGCAAAAATTGAAGCGGCCCATTTTTTGGATATCATTTCATAATTTTTCCCAATGGATTTATGAAATTGCATTTGCGTCCATTCAGGGTCGTCCGGAAGTGAATCAGAGCTGTAACGAATGGAAATCGGTTTCCGAGTAATCCTCGTAAGGGGCAGTACACGAGGTATGGAGCAAAAATTGAGGCGGCCCCTTTTTTGGATATCTTTTCATAATTTATCCTAATTGATTTATGAAATTTCATTCGCGTCCATTCGGGGTCGTCCGGAAGTTAATCGGAGCTGAAACGAAAGGAACTCGATTTCTGAATAATCCTCGTAGAGTGTAGTACATGAGGTATGGAGCAAAAATTGAGGCGGCCCCTTTTTTTGATTTCTTTTCATAAATTGTCCCTATGGATTTACGAAATTGTATTCCCGTCCATTCGGGGTCATCCGGAAGTGAATCGGAGCTGAAACGAATGGAACTCGGTTTCCGAATAATCCTCGTAGGGGGGTAGTACACGAGGTATGGAGCAAAAATTGAGGCGGCCCGTTTTTTGGATTTCATTTCATAATTTTCCCCTTTAGATTTATGAAATTGCATTCGCGTCCATTCGGGGTCGTCCGGAAGTGAATCGGAGCTGAAACGAATGGAAATCTGTTTCCGAATAATCCCCTTAGGGGGTAGTTTACGAGGTGTGGAGAAAAAATTGAGGCTGCCCATTTTTTATATATCTTTCCATAATTTTTCCCTATGGATTTATGAAATTACATTAGCGTCCATTCGGGGTCGTCCGAAAGTGAATCGGAGCTGAAACGAATGGAACTCGGTTTCCGAATAATCCTCGTAGGGGGTAGTACACGAGGTATGGAGCAAAAATTGAGGCGGCCCATTTTTTGGATATCATTTCATAATTTTTCCCTATGGATTTATGAAATTGCATTTGCGTCCATTCAGGGTCGTCCGGAAGTGAATCGGAGCTGTAACGAATGGAACTCGGTTTCCGAATAATCCTCGTAAGGGGTAGCACACGAGGTATGGAGCAAAAATTGAGGTGGCCCTTTTTTGGATTTCTTTTCATAATTTGTCCCTATAGATTTATGAAATTGCATTCGCGTCCATTCGGGGTCGTCGGGAAGTGAATCGGAGCTGAAATGAAAGGAAAACGGTTTCTAAATAATCCTCGTAGGGGGTACACGAGGTATGGAGCAAAAATTGAGGCGGCCACTTTTTTTGATTTCTTTTCATAATTTGTCCCTATGGATTTATGAAATTGCATTCGCGTCCATTCAGGGTCGTCCGGAAGTGAATCGGAGCTGAAACGAATGGAACTCAGTTTCCGAATAATCCTCGTAGGGGGTAGTACACGAGGTATGGAGCAAAAATTGAGGCGGCCCCTTTTTTGGATATCTTTTCATAATTTATCCTAATTGATTTATGAAATTTCATTCGCGTCCATTCGGGGTCGTCCGGAAGTGAATCGGAGCTGAAACGAAAGGAACTCGGTTTCTGAATAATCCTCGTAGAGTGTAGTACATGAGGTATGGAGCAAAAATTGAGGCGGCCCCTTTTTTTGATTTCTTTTCATAAATTGTCCCTATGGTTTTACGAAATTGTATTCCCGTCCATTCGGGGTCGTCCGGAAGTGAATCGGAGCTGAAAGGAATGGAACTCGGTTTCCGAATAATCCTCGCAAGGGGTGGTACACGAGGTATGGAGCAAAAATTGAGGCATCCCCTTTTTTGATTTCTTTTCTTATTGTCCCTATGGATTTATGAAATTGCATTCGCGTCCATTCGGGGTCGTCCGGAAGTGAATCGGAGCTGAAACGAATGGAACTCGGTTTTCGAATAATCCTCATAGAGGGTAGTACACGAGGTATGGAGAAAAAATTGAGGCAGCCCGTTTTTTGGATATCTTTTCATAATTTGTCCCTATAGATTTATGAAATTGCATTCGCGTCCATTCGCGGTCGTCGGGAAGTGAATCGGAGCTGAAATGAATGGAATTCGGTTTTCGAATAATCCTCGTAGGGGGTAGTACACGAGGTATGGAGCAAAAATTGAGGCGGCCCATTTTTTGAATATCTTTTCATAATTTCTCCCTATAGATTTACGAAATTGCATTCGCGTCCATTTGGGGTCGTCGTAAGTGAATCGGAGCTAAAACGAATGGAACTCGGTTTCCGAATAATCCTCGTAGGGGGTAGTACACGACGTATGGAGAAAAAATTGAGGCGGCCCCTTTTTTGGATTTCTTTTCATAATTTATCCCAATGGATTTATGAAATTGCATTTGCGTCCATTCAGGGTCGTCCAGAAGTGAATCAGAGCTGTAACGAATGGAAATCGGTTTCCGAGTAATCCTCGTAAGGGGCAGTACACGAGGTATGGAGCAAAAATTGAGGCGGCCCCTTTTTTGGATATCTTTTCATAATTTATCCTAATTGATTTATGAAATTTCATTCGCGTCCATTCGGGGTCGTCCGGAAGTGAATCGGAGCTGAAACGAAAGGAACTCGGTTTCTGAATAATCCTCGTAGAGTGTAGTACATGAGGTATGGAGCAAAAATTGAGGCGGCCCCTTTTTTTGATTTCTTTTCATAAATTGTCCCTATGGATTTACGAAATTGTATTCCCGTCCATTCGGGGTCATCCGGAAGTGAATCGGAGCTGAAACGAATGGAACTCGGTTTCCGAATAATCCTCGTAGGGGGGTAGTACACGAGGTATGGAGCAAAAATTGAGGCGGCCCGTTTTTTGGATTTCTTTTCATAATTTGCCCCTTTAGATTTATGAAATTGCATTCGCGTCCATTCGGGGTCGTCCGGAAGTGAATCGGAGCTGAAACGAATGGAAATCTGTTTCCGAATAATCCCCTTAGGGGGTAGTTTACGAGGTGTGGAGAAAAAATTGAGGCAGCCCATTTTTTATATATCTTTCCATAATTTTTCCCTATGGATTTATGAAATTACATTAGCGTCCATTCGGTGTCGTCCGAAAGTGAATCGGAGCTGAAACGAATGGAAATCGGTTTCCGAATAATCCTCGTAGGGGGTAGTACACGAGGTATGGAGCAAAAATTGAAGCGGCCCATTTTTTGGATATCATTTCATAATTTTTCCCAATGGATTTATGAAATTGCATTTGCGTCCATTCAGGGTCGTCCGGAAGTGAATCGGAGCTGTAACGAATGGAACTCGGTTTCCGAATAATCCTCGTAAGGGGTAGCACACGAGGTATGGAGCAAAAATTGAGGCGGCCCCTTTTTTGGATATCTTTTCATAATTTATCCTAATTGATTTATGAAATTTCATTCGCGTCCATTCGGGGTCGTCGGGAAGTGAATCGGAGCTGAAATGAAAGGAAAACGGTTTCCAAATAATCCTCGTAGGGGGTACACGAGGTATGGAGCAAAAATTGAGGCGGCCACTTTTTTGTTTTTTTTCATAATTTGTCCCTATGGATTTATGAAATTGCATTCGCGTCCATTCAAGGTCGTCCGGAAGTGAATCGGAGCTGAATCGAATGGAACTCAGTTTCCGAATAATCCTCGTAGGGGGTAGTACACGAGGTATGGAGCAAAAATTGAGGCGGCCCCTTTTTTGGATATCTTTTCATAATTTATCCTAATTGATTTATGAAATTTCATTCGCGTCCATTCGGGGTCGTCCGGAAGTGAATCGGAGCTGAAACGAAAGGAACTCGGTTTCTGAATAATCCTCGTAGAGTGTAGTACATGAGGTATGGAGCAAAAATTGAGGCGGCCCCTTTTTTTGATTTCTTTTCATAAATTGTCCCTATGGTTTTATGAAATTGTATTCCCGTCCATTCGGGGTCGTCCGGAAGTGAATCGGAGCTGAAAGGAATGAAACTCGGTTTCCGAATAATCCTCGCAAGGGGTGGTACACGAGGTATGGAGCAAAAATTGAGGCATCCCCTTTTTTGATTTCTTTTCTTATTGTCCCTATGGATTTATGAAATTGCATTCGCGTCCATTCGGGGTCATCCGGAAGTGAATCGGAGCTGAAACGAATGGAACTCGGTTTTCGAATAATCCTCATAGAGGGTAGTACACGAGGTATGGAGAAAAAATTGAGGCAGCCCGTCTTTTGGATATCTTTTCATAATTTGTCCCTATAGATTTATGAAATTGCATTCGCGTCCATTCGCGGTCGTCGGGAAATGAATCGGAGCTGAAACGAATGGAATTTGGTTTTCGAATAATCCTCGTAGGGGGTAGTACACGAGGTATGGAGCAAAAATTGAGGCGGCCCATTTTTTGAATATCTTTTCATAATTTGTCCCTATAGATTTACGAAATTGCATTCGCGTCCATTTGGGGTCGTCCGTAAGTGAATCGGAGCTGAAATGAAAGGAAAACGGTTTCCAAATAATCCTCGTAGGGGGTACACGAGGTATGGAGCAAAAATTGAGGCGGCCACTTTTTTTGATTTCTTTTCATAATTTGTCCCTATGGATTTATGAAATTGCATTCGCGTCCATTCAGGGTCGTCCGGAAGTGAATCGGAGCTGAAACGAATGGAACTCAGTTTCCGAATAATCCTCGTAGGGGGTAGTACACGAGGTATGGAGCAAAAATTGAGGCGGCCCCTTTTTTGGATATCTTTTCATAATTTATCCTAATTGATTTATGAAATTTCATTCGCGTCCATTCGGGGTCGTCCGGAAGTGAATCGGAGCTGAAACGAAAGGAACTCGGTTTCTGAATAATCCTCGTAGAGTGTAGTACATGAGGTATGGAGCAAAAATTGAGGCGGCCCCTTTTTTTGATTTCTTTTCATAAATTGTCCCTATGGTTTTACGAAATTGTATTCCCGTCCATTCGGGGTCGTCCGGAAGTGAATCGGAGCTGAAAGGAATGGAACTCGGTTTCCGAATAATCCTCGCAAGGGGTGGTACACGAGGTATGGAGCAAAAATTGAGGCGGCCACTTTTTTTGATTTCTTTTCATAATTTGTCCCTATGGATTTATGAAATTGCATTCGCGTCCATTCAGGGTCGTCCGGAAGTGAATCGG
This sequence comes from Apium graveolens, assembly GCF_009905375.1. Classification (NCBI taxonomy): domain Eukaryota; kingdom Viridiplantae; phylum Streptophyta; class Magnoliopsida; order Apiales; family Apiaceae; genus Apium; species Apium graveolens. Next base: position 207,279,294 of record NC_133657.1, on the reverse strand, counting down.
AGCTGAAACGAATGGAACTCAGTTTCCGAATAATCCTCGTAGGGGGTAGTACACGAGGTATGGAGCAAAAATTGAGGCGGCCCCTTTTTTGGATATCTTTTCATAATTTATCCTAATTGATTTATGAAATTTCATTCGCGTCCATTCGGGGTCGTCCGGAAGTGAATCGGAGCTGAAACGAAAGGAACTCGGTTTCTGAATAATCCTCGTAGAGTGTAGTACATGAGGTATGGAGCAAAAATTGAGGCGGCCCCTTTTTTTGATTTCTTTTCATAAATTGTCCCTATGGTTTTACGAAATTGTATTCCCGTCCATTCGGGGTCGTCCGGAAGTGAATCGGAGCTGAAAGGAATGGAACTCGGTTTCCGAATAATCCTCGCAAGGGGTGGTACACGAGGTATGGAGCAAAAATTGAGGCGGCCACTTTTTTTGATTTCTTTTCATAATTTGTCCCTATGGATTTATGAAATTGCATTCGCGTCCATTCGGGGTCGTCCGGAAGTGAATCGGAGCTGAAACGAAAGGAACTCGGTTTCTGAATAATCCTCGTAGAGTGTAGTACATGAGGTATGGAGCAAAAATTGAGGCGGCCCCTTTTTTTGATTTCTTTTCATAAATTGTCCCTATGGTTTTACGAAATTGTATTCCCGTCCATTCGGGGTCGTCCGGAAGTGAATCGGAGCTGAAAGGAATGGAACTCGGTTTCCGAATAATCCTCGCAAGGGGTGGTACACGAGGTATGGAGCAAAAATTGAGGCATCCCCTTTTTTGATTTCTTTTCTTATTGTCCCTATGGATTTATGAAATTGCATTCGCGTCCATTCGGGGTCATCCGGAAGTGAATCGGAGCTGAAACGAATGGAACTCGGTTTTCGAATAATCCTCATAGAGGGTAGTACACGAGGTATGGAGAAAAAATTGAGGCAGCCCGTCTTTTGGATATCTTTTCATAATTTGTCCCTATAGATTTCTGAAATTGCATTCGCGTCCATTCGCGGTCGTCGGGAAATGAATCGGAGCTGCAACGAATGGAATTTGGTTTTCGAATAATCCTCGTAGGGGGTAGTACACGAGGTATGGAGCAAAAATTGAGGCGGCCCATTTTTTGAATATATTTTCATAATTTGTCCCTATAGATTTACGAAATTGCATTCGCATCCATTTGGGGTCGTCCGTAAGTGAATCGGAGCTGAAACGAATGGAACTCGGTTTCCGAATAATCTTCGTAGGGGGTAGTACACGACTATGGAGAAAAAATTAAGGCGGCCCCATTTTTGGATTTCTTTTCATAATTTATCCCAATGGATTTATGAAATTGCATTTGCGTCCATTCAGGGTCGTCCGGAAGTGAATCGGAGCTGTAACGAATGAAACTCGGTTTCCGAGTAATCCTCGTAAGGGGAAGTACACGAGGTATGGAGCAAAAATTGAGGTGGCCCTTTTTTGGATTTCTTTTCATAATTTTTCCCTATGGATTTATGAAATTGCATTCGCGTCCATTCGGGGTCGTCCGGAAGTGAATCGGAGCTGAAACGAATCGAACTCGGTTTCCGAATAATCCTCGCAAGGGGTGGTACACGAGGTATGGAGCAAAAATTGAGGCGGCCCATTTCTTATATATCTTTTCATAATTTTTCCCTATGGATTTATGAAATTGCATTCCCGTCCATTCGGGGTCGTCCGGAAGTGAATCGGAACTGAAACGACTGGAACTCGGTTTTCGAATAATCCTCGTAGGGGTAGTAAACGAGGTATTGAGCAAAAATTGAGGTGGCCCATTTTTCGGATATCTTTTCATAATTTGTCCCTATGGATTTATGAAATTTCATTCGCGTCCATTCGGGGTCGTCCAGAAGGGAATCGGAGCTGAAACGAATGGAACTCGGTTTCCGAATAATCCTCGTAGGGGGTAGTACACGAGATATGGAGCAAAAATTGAGGCGGCCCGTTTTTTGGATATCATTTCATAATTTTTCCCTATGGATTTATAAAATTGCATTTGCGTCCATTCAGGTTCGTCCGGAAGTGAATCGGAGCTGTAACGAATGGAACTCGGTTTCCGAATAATCCTCGTAAGGGGTAGCACACGAGGTATGGAGCAAAAATTGAGGTGGCCCTTTTTTGGATTTCTTTTCATAATTTGTCCCTATGGATTTATGAAATTGCATTCGCGTCCATTCGGGGTCGTCGGGAAGTGAATCAGAGCTGAAATGAAAGGAACACGGTTTCCAAATAATCCTCGTAGGGGGTACACGAGGTATGGAGCAAAAATTGAGGCGGCCACTTTTTTTGATTTCTTTTCATAATTTGTCCCTATGGATTTATGAAATTGCATTCGCGTCCATTCAGGGTCGTCCGGAAGTGAATCGGAGCTGAAACGAATGGAACTCGGTTTCTGAATAATCCTCATAGAGGGTAGTACACGAGGTATGCGGCAAAACTTGAGGCGGGCCATTTTTTGAATATCTTTTCATAATTTGTCCCTATAGATTTACGAAATTGCACTCGCGTCCATTTGGGGTCGTCCGTAAGTGAATCGGAGCTGAAACGAATGGAACTCGGTTTCCGAATAATCCTCGTAGGGGGTAGTACACGAGGTATGGAGCAAAAATTGAGGCGGCCCCTTTTTTGGATATTTTTCATAATTTATCCTAATTGATTTATGAAATTTCATTCGCGTCCATTCAGGGTCGTCTGGAAGTGAATCGGAGCTGAAACGAATGGAACTCGGTTTCCGAATAATCCTCGTAGGGGGTAGTACACGACGTATGGAGAAAAAATTGAGGCGGCCCCTTTTTTGGATTTCTTTTCATAATTTATCCCAATGGATTTATGAAATTGCATTTGCGTCCATTCAGGGTCGTCCGGAAGTGAATCAGAGCTGTAACGAATGGAAATCGATTTCCGAGTAATCCTCGTAAGGGGCAGTACACGAGGTATGGAGCAAAAATTGAGGTGGCCCTCTTTTGGATTTCTTTTCATAATTTTTCCCTATGGATTTATGAAATATCATTTGCGTTCATTCGGGGTCGTCCGGAAGTGAATCGGAGATGAAACGAATCGAACTCGGTTTCCGAATAATCCTCGCAAGGGGTGGTACACGAGGTATGGAGCAAAAATTGAGGCGGCCCATTTCTTATATATCTTTTCATAATTTTTCCCTATGGATTTATGAAATTGCATTCCCGTCCATTCGAGGTCGTCCGGAAGTGAATCAGAACTGAAACGAATGGAACTCGGTTTTCGAATAATCCTCGTAGGGGGTAGTACACGAGGTATGGAGCAAAAATTGAGGCGGCCCATTTTTCGGATATCTTTTCATAATTTGTCCCTATGGATTTATGAAATTTCATTCGCGTCCATTCGGGGTCGTCCGAAAGTGAATCAGAGCTGAAACGAATGGAACTCGGTTTCCGAATAATCCTCGTGGGGGTAGTACACGAGGTGTGGAGAAAAAATTGAGGCAGCCCATTTTTTATATATCTTTTTATAAGTTTTCCCTATGGATTTATGAAATTGCATTCACGTCCATTCGAGGTCGTCCGAAAGTGAATCGGAGCTGAGACGAATGGAACTCGGTTTCCGAATAATCCTCGTAGGGGGTAGTACACGAGGTATGGAGCAAAAATTTAGGCGGCCCATTTTTTGGATATAATTTCATAATTTTTCCCTATGGATTTATGAAATTGCATTTGCGTCCATTCAGGGTCATCCGGAAGTGAATCGGAGCTGGAACGAATGGAACTCGGTTTCCGAAAAATCCTCGTAGGGGGTAGTACACGAGGTATGGAGCAAAAATTGAGGCAGCCCCTTTTTTGGATTTCTTTTCATAATTTTTCCCTATGGATTTATCAAATTGCATTCGCGTCCATTCGGGGTCGTCCGGAAGTGAATTGGAGCTGAAACGAATGGAACTCGGTTTCCGAATAATCCTCGTAGGGGGTAGTACACGAGGTATGGAGCAAAAATTGAGGCCGCCCCTTTTTTGGATTTCTTTTCATAATTTGTCCCTATGGATTTACGAAATTGCACTCGCGTCCATTCGGGGTCGTCCGGAAGTGAATCGGAGCTGAAACGAATGGAACTCGGTTTAAAATTAATCTTCGTAGGGTAGTACACGAGGTATGGAGCAAAAATTGAGGCGGCCCCTTTTTTAGATTTTTTTTCATAATTTTTCCCAATGGATTTATGAAATTGAATTCGCGTCCATTCATGGTCGTCCGGAAGTGAATCGGAGCTGAAACGAATGGAACTCGGTTTCCGAATAATCCTCGTAGGGGGTAGTACACGAGGTGTGGAGAAAAAATTGAGGTAGCCCATTTTTTATATATCTTTTCATAATTTTTCCCTATGGATTTATAAAATTGCATTCGCGTCCATTCGGGGTCGTCCGGAAGTGAATCGGAGCTGAAACGAATGGAACTCGGTTTCGGAATAATCCTCATATGGGGTAGTACACGAGGTATGGAGCAAAAATGGAGGCAGCCCGTTTTTTGGATATATTTTCATAATTTGTCCCTATAAATTTATGAAATTGTATTCGCGTCCATTCGCGGTCGTCGGGAAGTGAATCGGAGTTGAAACGAATGGAATTCGGTTTTCGAATAATCCTCGTAGGGGGTAGTACACGAGGTAAGGAGCAAAAATTGAGGTGGCCTATTTTTTGAATATCTTTTCATAATTTGTCCCTATAGATTTATGAAATTGCATTTGCGTCCATTTGGCGTCGTCCGTAAGTGAATCGGAGCTGAAACGAATGGAACTCGGTTTCCGAATAATCCTCGTAGGGGGTGGTACACGAGGTATAGAGCAAAAATTAAGGCGGCCCCTTTATTGGATTTCTTTTCATAATTTATCCCAATGGATTTATGAAATTTCATTCGCGTCCATTCGGGTTCATCCGGAAGTGAATCGGAGCTGAAACGAATGGAACTCGGTTTCTGAATAATCCACGTAGGAGGTAGTACACGAGGTTTGGAGCAAAAATTGAGGCGGCCCCTTTTTTCGATTTCTTTTCATGAATTGTCCCTATGGATTTATGAAATTGTATTCGCGTCCATTCGGGGTCGTCCGGAAGTGAATCGGAGCTGAAACGAATCGAACTCGGTTTCCGAATAATCCTCGCAAGGGGTGGTACACGAGGTATGGAGCAAAAATTGAGGCGGCCCATTTCTTATATATCTTTTCATAATTTTTCCCTATGGATTTATGAAATTGCATTTGCGTCCATTCGGGGTCGTCCGGAAGTGAATCGGATTTGAAACGAATGGAACTCGGTTTCCGAATAATCCTCGTAGGGGGTAGTACACGAGGTATGGAGCAAAAATTGAGGCGGCCCATTTTTTTGATATAATTTCATAATTTTTCCCTATGGATTTATGAAATTGCATTTGCGTCCATTCAGGGTCGTCCGGAAGTGAATCGGAGCTGAAACGAATGGAACTCGGTTTCCGAATAATCCTCGTAGGGGGTAGTACACGAGGTATGGAGCAAAAATTGAGGCAGCCGCTTTTTTGGATTTCTTTTCATAATTTGTCCTTATGGATTTATGAAATAGCATTCGCGTCCATTCGGGGACATCCAGAAGTGAATCGGAGCTCAAACGAATGGAACTCATTTTTTGAATAATCCTCGTAGGGGGTAGTACACGAGGTATGGAGCAAAAATTGAGGCGGCCCGTTTTTTGAATATCTTTTTATAATTTGTCCCTATGGATTTACGAAATTGCACTCGCGTCCATTCGAGGTCGTCCGGAAATGAATCGGAGCTGAAACGAATGGAACTCGGTTTCAAATTAACCATCGTAGGGTAGTGCACGAGGTATGGAGCAAAAATTGAGGCGGCCCCTTTTTTTGATTTTTTTCATAATTTTTCCCAATGGATTTATGAAATTGCATTCGCGTCCATTCGGGGTCATCCGGAAGTGAATCGGAGCTGAAACGAATGGAACTCGGTTTCTGAATAATCCTCGTAGGGGGTAGTACACGAGGTTTGGAGCAAAAATTGAGGCGGCCCCTTTTTTAGATTTCTTTTCATAAATTGTCCTTATGGATTTATGAAATTGTATTCTCGTCCATTCGGGGTCGTCCGGAAGTGAATCGTAGCTGAAACGAATGGAATTCGGTTTTCGAATAATCCTCGTAGGGGGTAGTACACGAGGTAAGGAGCAAAAATTGAGGTGGCCTATTTTTTGAATATCTTTTCATAATTTGTCCCTATAGATTTATGAAATTGCATTTGCGTCCATTTGGGGTCGTCCGTAAGTGAATCGGAGCTGAAACGAATGGAACTCGGTTTCCGAATAATCCTCGTAGGGGGTGGTACACGAGGTATAGAGCAAAAATTGAGGCGGCCCCTTTATTGGATTTCTTTTCATAATTTATCCCAATGGATTTATGAAATTTCATTCGCGTCCATTCGGGTTCGTCCGGAAGTGAATCGGAGCTGAAACGAATGGAACTCGGTTTCTGAATAATCCACGTAGGAGGTAGTACACGAGGTATGGAGCAAAAATTGAGGCAGCCCCTTTTTTCGATTTCTTTTCATGAATTGTCCCTATGGATTTATGAAATTGTATTCGCGTCCATTCGGGGTCGTCCGGAAGTGAATCGGAGCTGAAATGAATCGAACTCGGTTTCCGAATAATCCTCGCAAGGGGTGGTACACGAGGTATGGAGCAAAAATTGAGGCGGCCCATTTCTTATATATCTTTTCATAATTTTTCCCTATGGATTTATGAAATTGCATTCGCGTCCATTCGGGGTCGTCCGGAAGTGAATCGGATTTGAAACGAATGGAACTCGGTTTCCGAATAATCCTCGTAGGGGGTAGTACACGAGGTATGGAGCAAAAATTGAGGCGGCCCATTTTTTTGATATAATTTCATAATTTTTCCCTATGGATTTATGAAATTGCATTTGCGTCCATTCAGGGTCGTCCGGAAGTGAATCGGAGCTGAAACGAATGGAACTCGGTTTCCGAATAATCCTCGTAGGGGGTAGTACACGAGGTATGGAGCAAAAATTGAGGCAGCCGCTTTTTTGGATTTCTTTTCATAATTTGTCCTTATGGATTTATGAAATAGCATTCGCGTCCATTCGGGGACATCCAGAAGTGAATCGGAGCTCAAACGAATGGAACTCATTTTTTGAATAATCCTCGTAGGGGGTAGTACACGAGGTATGGAGCAAAAATTGAGGCGGCCCGTTTTTTGAATATCTTTTTATAATTTGTCCCTATGGATTTACGAAATTGCACTCGCGTCCATTCGAGGTCGTCCGGAAATGAATCGGAGCTGAAACGAATGGAACTCGGTTTCAAATTAACCATCGTAGGGTAGTGCACGAGGTATGGAGCAAAAATTGAGGCGGCCCCTTTTTTTGATTTTTTTCATAATTTTTCCCAATGGATTTATGAAATTGCATTCGCGTCCATTCGGGGTCATCCGGAAGTGAATCGGAGCTGAAACGAATGGAACTCGGTTTCTGAATAATCCTCGTAGGGGGTAGTACACGAGGTTTGGAGCAAAAATTGAGGCGGCCCCTTTTTTAGATTTCTTTTCATAAATTGTCCTTATGGATTTATGAAATTGTATTCTCGTCCATTCGGGGTCGTCCGGAAGTGAATCGTAGCTGAAACGAATGGAATTCGGTTTTCGAATAATCCTCGTAGGGGGTAGTACACGAGGTAAGGAGCAAAAATTGAGGTGGCCTATTTTTTGAATATCTTTTCATAATTTGTCCCTATAGATTTATGAAATTGCATTTGCGTCCATTTGGGGTCGTCCGTAAGTGAATCGGAGCTGAAACGAATGGAACTCGGTTTCCGAATAATCCTCGTAGGGGGTGGTACACGAGGTATAGAGCAAAAATTGAGGCGGCCCCTTTATTGGATTTCTTTTCATAATTTATCCCAATGGATTTATGAAATTTCATTCGCGTCCATTCGGGTTCGTCCGGAAGTGAATCGGAGCTGAAACGAATGGAACTCGGTTTCTGAATAATCCACGTAGGAGGTAGTACACGAGGTATGGAGCAAAAATTGAGGCAGCCCCTTTTTTCGATTTCTTTTCATGAATTGTCCCTATGGATTTATGAAATTGTATTCGCGTCCATTCGGGGTCGTCCGGAAGTGAATCGGAGCTGAAATGAATCGAACTCGGTTTCCGAATAATCCTCGCAAGGGGTGGTACACGAGGTATGGAGCAAAAATTGAGGCGGCCCATTTCTTATATATCTTTTCATAATTTTTCCCTATGGATTTATGAAATTGCATTCGCGTCCATTCGGGGTCGTCCGGAAGTGAATCGGATTTGAAACGAATGGAACTCGGTTTCCGAATAATCCTCGTAGGGGGTAGTACACGAGGTATGGAGCAAAAATTGAGGCGGCCCATTTTTTTGATATAATTTCATAATTTTTCCCTATGGATTTATGAAATTGCATTTGCGTCCATTCAGGGTCGTCCGGAAGTGAATCGGAGCTGAAACGAATGGAACTCGGTTTCCGAATAATCCTCGTAGGGGGTAGTACACGAGGTATGGAGCAAAAATTGAGGCAGCCGCTTTTTTGGATTTCTTTTCATAATTTGTCCTTATGGATTTATGAAATAGCATTCGCGTCCATTCGGGGACATCCAGAAGTGAATCGGAGCTCAAACGAATGGAACTCATTTTTTGAATAATCCTCGTAGGGGGTAGTACACGAGGTATGGAGCAAAAATTGAGGCGGCCCGTTTTTTGAATATCTTTTTATAATTTGTCCCTATGGATTTACGAAATTGCACTCGCGTCCATTCGAGGTCGTCCGGAAATGAATCGGAGCTGAAACGAATGGAACTCGGTTTCAAATTAACCATCGTAGGGTAGTGCACGAGGTATGGAGCAAAAATTGAGGCGGCCCCTTTTTTTGATTTTTTTCATAATTTTTCCCAATGGATTTATGAAATTGCATTCGCGTCCATTCGGGGTCATCCGGAAGTGAATCGGAGCTGAAACGAATGGAACTCGGTTTCTGAATAATCCTCGTAGGGGGTAGTACACGAGGTTTGGAGCAAAAATTGAGGCGGCCCCTTTTTTAGATTTCTTTTCATAAATTGTCCTTATGGATTTATGAAATTGTATTCTCGTCCATTCGGGGTCGTCCGGAAGTGAATCGTAGCTGAAACGAATGGAATTCGGTTTTCGAATAATCCTCGTAGGGGGTAGTACACGAGGTTAGGAGCAAAAATTGAGGTGGCCTATTTTTTGAATATCTTTTCATAATTTGTCCCTATAGATTTATGAAATTGCATTTGCGTCCATTTGGGGTCGTCCGTAAGTGAATCGGAGCTGAAACGAATGGAACTCGGTTTCCGAATAATCCTCGTAGGGGGTGGTACACGAGGTATAGAGCAAAAATTGAGGCGGCCCCTTTATTGGATTTCTTTTCATAATTTATCCCAATGGATTTATGAAATTTCATTCGCGTCCATTCGGGTTCGTCCGGAAGTGAATCGGAGCTGAAACGAATGGAACTCGGTTTCTGAATAATCCACGTAGGAGGTAGTACACGAGGTATGGAGCAAAAATTGAGGCAGCCCCTTTTTTCGATTTCTTTTCATGAATTGTCCCTATGGATTTATGAAATTGTATTCGCGTCCATTCGGGGTCGTCCGGAAGTGAATCGGAGCTGAAACGAATCGAACTCGGTTTCCGAATAATCCTCGCAAGGGGTGGTACACGAGGTATGGAGCAAAAATTGAGGCGGCCCATTTCTTATATATCTTTTCATAATTTTTCCCTATGGATTTATGAAATTGCATTCGCGTCCATTCGGGGTCGTCCGGAAGTGAATCGGATTTGAAACGAATGGAACTCAGTTTCCGAATAATCCTCGTAGGGGGTAGTACACGAGGTATGGAGTAAAAATTGAGGCGGCCCGTTTTTCGGATATCTTTTCATAATTTATCCCAATGGATTTATGAAATTGCATTCGCGTCCATTCGGGGTCGTCCGGAAGTGAATCGGAGCAGAAACGAATGGAAATCGGTTTCTGAATAATCCTCGTAGGGGGTAGTACACGAGGTATGGAGCAAAAATTGAGGCGGCCCCTTTTTTAGATTTCTTTTCATAAATTGTCCTTATGGATTTATGAAATTGTATTCTCGTCCATTCAGGGTCGTCCGGAAGTGAATCGTAGCTGAAACGAATGGAACTCGGTTTCCGAATAATCCTCCTAGGGGGTAGTACACGAAGTAATGAGCAAAAATTGAGGTGGCCCATTTTTTGATATAATTTCATAATTTTTCCCTATGGATTTATGAAATTGCATTTGCGTCCATTCAGGGTCGTCCGGAAGTGAATCGGAGCTGAAACGAATGGAACTCGGTTTCCGAATAATCCTCGTAGGGGGTAGTACATGAGGTATGGAGCAAAAATTGAGGCAGCCGCTTTTTTGGATTTCTTTTCATAATTTGTCCTTATGGATTTATGAAATTGCATTCGCGTCCATTCGGGGACATCCAGAAGTGAATCGGAGCTCAAACGAATGGAACTCATTTTTTTAATAATCATTGTAGGGGGTAGTACACGAGGTATGGAGCAAAAATTGAGGCGGCCCGTTTTTTGAATATCTTTTCATAATTTGTCCCTATGGATTTACGAAATTGCACTCGCGTCCATTCGAGGTCGTCCGGAAATGAATCGGAGCTGAAACGAATGGAACTCGGTTTCAAATTAACCATCGTAGGGTAGTGCACGAGGTATGGAGAAAAAATTGAGGCGGCCCCTTTTTTTGATTTTTTTCATAATTTTTCCCAATGGATTTATGAAATTGCATTCGCGTCCATTCGGGGTCATCCGGAAGTGAATCGGAGCTGAAACGAATGGAACTCGGTTTCTGAATAATCCTCGTAGGGGGTAGTACACGAGGTTTGGAGCAAAAATTGAGGCCGCCCCTTTTTTAGATTTCTTTTCATAAATTGTCCTTATGGATTTATGAAATTGTATTCTCGTCCATTCGGGGTCGTCCAGAAGTGAATCGTAGCTGAAACGAATGGAACTCGGTTTCCGAATAATCCTCGTAGGGGGTAGTACACGAGGTATGGAGCAAAAATTGAGGCGGCCCATTTTTCGGATATCTTTTCGTAATTTGTCCCTATGGATTTATGAAATTTCATTCGCGTCCATTCGGGGTCGTCCGGAAGTGAATCAGAGCTGAAAGGAATGGAACTCGGTTTCCGAATAATCCTCGTAGGGGGTAGTACACGAGGTATGGAGCAAAAATTGAGGCGGCCCGTTTTTTGGATATCATTTCATAATTTTTCCCTATGGATTTATAAAATTGCATTTGCGTCCATTCAGGTTCGTCCGGAAGTGAATCGGAGCTTTAACGAATGGAAGTCGGTTTCCGAATAATCCTCGTAAGGGGTAGCACACGAGGTATGGAGCAAAAATTGAGGTGGCCCTTTTTTGGATTTCTTTTCATAATTTGTCCCTATGGATTTATGAAATTGCATTCGCGTCCATTCGGGGTCGTCGGGAAGTGAATCGGAGCTGAAATGAAAGGAACACGGTTTCCAAATAATCCTCGTAGGGGGTACACGAGGTATGGAGCAAAAATTGAGGCGGCCACTTTTTTTGATTTCTTTTCATAATTTGTCCCTATGGATTTATGAAATTGCATTCGCGTCCATTCAGGGTCGTCCGGAAGTGAATCGGAGCTGAAACGAATGGAACTCGGTTTCTGAATAATCCTCATAGAGGGTAGTACACGAGGTATGCGGCAAAACTTAAGGCGGGCAATTTTTTGAATATCTTTTCATAATTTGTCCCTATAGATTTACGAAATTGCACTCGCGTCCATTTGGGGTCGTCCGTAAGTGAATCGGAGCTGAAACGAATGGAACTCGGTTTCCGAATAATCCTCTTAGGGGGTAGTACACGAGGTATGGAGCAAAAATTGAGGCGGCCCCTTTTTTGGATATCTTTTCATAATTTATCCTAATTGATTTATCAAATTTCATTCGCGTCCATTCGGGGTCGTCCGGAAGTGAATCGGAGCTGAAACGAAAGGAACTCGGTTTCTGAATAATCCTCGTAGAGTGTAGTACATGAGGTATGGAGCAAAAATTGAGGCGGCCCCTTTTTTTGATTTCTTTTCATAAATTGTCCCTATGGATTTACGAAATTGTATTCCCGTCCATTCGGGGTCGTCCGAAAGTGAATCGGAGCTGAAACGAATGGAACTCGGTTTCCGAATAATCCTCGCAAGGGGTGGTACACGAGGTATGGAGCAAAAATTGAGGCATCCCCTTTTTTTGATTTCTTTTCTTATTGTCCCTATGGATTTATCAAATTGCATTCGCGTCCATTCGGGGTCGTCCGGAAGTGAATCGGAGCTGAAACGAATGGAACTCGGTTTCCGAATAATCCTCATACAGGGTAGTACACGAGGTATGGAGAAAAAATTGAGGCGGCCCATTTTTTGAATATCTTTTCATAATTTGTCCCTATAGATTTACGAAATTGCATTCGCGTCCATTTGGTGTCGTCCGTAAGTGAATCGGAGCTAAAACGAATGGAACTCGGTTTCCGAATAATCCTCGTAGGGGGTAGTACATGACGTATGGAGAAAAAATTGAGGCGGCCCCTTTTTTGGATTTCTTTTCATAATTTATCCCAATGGATTTATGAAATTGCATTTGCGTCCATTCAGGGTCGTCCGGAAGTGAATCGGAGCTGTAACGAATGGAAATCGGTTTCCGAGTAATCCTCGTAAGGGGCAGTACACGAGGTATGGAGCAAAAATTGAGGTGGCCCTTTTTTGGATTTCTTTTCATAATTTTTCCCTATGGATTTATGAAATATCATTCGCGTCCATTCGGGGTCGTCCGGAAGTGAATCGGAGATGAAACGAATCGAACTCGGTTTCCGAATTATCCTAGCAAGGGGTGGTACACGAGGTATGGAGCAAAAATTGAGGCGGCCCATTTCTTATATATCTTTTCATAATTTTTCCCTATGGATTTATGAAATTGCATTCCCGTCCATTCGGGGTCGTCCGGAAGTGAATCGGAACTGAAACGAATGGAACTCGGTTTTCGAATAATCCTCGTAGGGGGTACTACACGAGGTATGGAGCAAAAATTGAGGCGGCCCATTTTTCGGATATCTTTTCATAATTTGTCCCTATGGATTTATGAAATTTCATTCGCGTCCATTCGGGGTCGTCCGAAAGTGAATCAGAGCTGAAACGAATGGAACTCGGTTTCCGAATAATCCTCGTGGGGGTAGTACACGAGGTGTGGAGAAAAAATTGAGGCAGCCCATTTTTTATATATCTTTTCATAAGTTTTCCCTATGGATTTATGAAATTGCATTCACGTCCATTCGAGGTCGTCCGAAAGTGAATCAGAGCTGACACGAATGGAACTCGGTTTCCGAATAATCCTCGTAGGGGGTAGTACACGAGGTATGGAGCAAAAATTTAGGCGGCCCATTTTTTGGATATAATTTCATAATTTTTCCCTATGGATTTATGAAATTGCATTTGCGTCCATTCAGGGTCATCCGGAAGTGAATCGGAGCTGGAACGAATGGAACTCAGTTTCCGAAAAATCCTCGTAGGGGGTAGTACACGAGGTATGGAGCAAAAATTGAGGCAGCCCCTTTTTTGGATTTCTTTTCATAATTTTTCCATATGGATTTATCAAATTGCATTCGCGTCCATTCGGGGTCGTCCGGAAGTGAATTGGAGCTGAAACGAATGGAACACGGTTTCCGAATAATCCTCGTAGGGGGTAGTACACGACGTATGGAGAAAAAATTGAGGCGGCCCCTTTTTTGGATTTCTTTTCATAATTTATCCCAATGGATTTATGAAATTGCATTTGCGTCCATTCAGGGTCGTCCGGAAGTGAATCGGAGCTGTAACGAATGGAAATCGGTTTCCGAGTAATCCTCGTAAGGGGCAGTACACGAGGTATGGAGCAAAAATTGAGGTGGCCCTTTTTTGGATTTCTTTTCATAATTTTTCCCTATGGATTTATGAAATATCATTCGCGTCCATTCGGGGTCGTCCGGAAGTGAATCGGAGATGAAACGAATCGAACTCGGTTTCCGAATAATCCTCGCAAGGGGTGGTACACGAGGTATGGAGCAAAAATTGAGGCGGCCCATTTCTTATATATCTTTTCATAATTTTTCCCTATGGATTTATGAAATTGCATTCCCGTCCATTCGGGGTCGTCCGGAAGTGAATCGGAACTGAAACGAATGGAACTCGGTTTTCGAATAATCCTCGTAGGGGTAGTACACGAGGTATGGAGCAAAAATTGAGGCGGCCCATTTTTCGGATATCTTTTCATAATTTGTCCCTATAGATTTATGAAATTTCATTCGCGTCCATTCGGGGTCGTCCGAAAGTGAATCAGAGCTGAAACGAATGGAACTCGGTTTCCGAATAATCCTCGTGGGGGTAGTACACGAGGTGTGGAGAAAAAATTGAGGCAGCCCATTTTTTATATATCTTTTCATAAGTTTTCCCTATGGATTTATGAAATTGCATTCACGTCCATTCGAGGTCGTCCGAAAGTGAATCAGAGCTGACACGAATGGAACTCGGTTTCCGAATAATCCTCGTAGGGGGTAGTACACGAGGTATGGAGCAAAAATTTAGGCGGCCCATTTTTTGGATATAATTTCATAATTTTTCCCTATGGATTTATGAAATTGCATTTGCGTCCATTCAGGGTCATCCGGAAGTGAATCGGAGCTGGAACGAATGGAACTCGGTTTCTGAAAAATCCTTGTAGGGGGTAGTACACGAGGTATGGAGCAAAAATTGAGGCAGCCCCTTTTTTGGATTTCTTTTCATAATTTTTCCATATGGATTTATCAAATTGCATTCGCGTCCATTCGTGGTCGTCCGGAAGTGAATTGGAGCTGAAACGAATGGAAATCGGTTTCCGAATAATCCTCGTAGGGGGTAGTACACGACGTATGGAGAAAAAATTGAGGCGGCCCCTTTTTTGGATTTCTTTTCATAATTTATCCCAATGGATTTATGAAATTGCATTTGCGTCCATTCAGGGTCGTCCGGAAGTGAATCGGAGCTGTAACGAATGGAAATCGGTTTCCGAGTAATCCTCGTAAGGGGCAGTACACGAGGTATGGAGCAAAAATTGAGGTGGCCCTTTTTTGGATTTCTTTTCATAATTTTTCCCTATGGATTTATGAAATATCATTCGCGTCCATTCGGGATCGTCCGGAAGTGAATCGGAGATGAAACGAATCGAACTCGGTTTCCGAATAATCCTCGCAAGGGGTGGTACACGAGGTATGGAGCAAAAATTGAGGCGGCCCATTTCTTATATATCTTTTCATAATTTTTCCCTATGGATTTATGAAATTGCATTCCCGTCCATTCGGGGTCGTCCGGAAGTGAATCGGAACTGAAACGAATGGAACTCGGTTTTCGAATAATCCTCGTAGGGGGTAGTACACGAGGTATGGAGCAAAAATTGAGGCGGCCCATTTTTCGGATATCTTTTCATAATTTGTCCCTATGGATTTATGAAATTTCATTCGCGTCCATTCGGGGTCGTCCGAAAGTGAATCAGAGCTGAAACGAATGGAACTCGGTTTCTGAATAATCCTCGTGGGGGTAGTACACGAGGTGTGGAGAAAAAATTAAGGCAGCCCATTTTTTATATATCTTTTCATAAGTTTTCCCTATGGATTTATGAAATTGCATTCACATCCATTCGAGGTCGTCCGAAAGTGAATCAGAGCTGACACGAATGGAACTCGGTTTCCGAATAATCCTCGTAGGGGGTAGTACACGAGGTATGGAGCAAAAATTTAGGCGGCCCATTTTTTGGATATAATTTCATAATTTTTCCCTATTGATTTATGAAATTGCATTTGCGTCCATTCAGGGTCATCCGGAAGTGAATCGGAGCTGGAACGAATGGAACTCGATTTCCGAAAAATCCTCGTAGGGGGTAGTACACGAGGTATGGAGCAAAAATTAAGGCAGCCCCTTTTTTGGATTTCTTTTCATAATTTTTCCATATGGATTTATCAAATTGCATTCGCGTCCATTCAGGGTCGTCCAGAAGTGAATTGGAGCTGAAACGAATGGAACTCGGTTTCCGAATAATCCTCGTAGGGGGTAGTATACGAGGTATGGAGCAAAAATTGAGGCCGCCCCTTTTTTGCATTTCTTTTCATAATTTGTCCCTATGGATTTACGAAATTGTACTCGCGTCCATTCCAGGTCGTCCGGAAATGAATCGGAGCAGAAACGAATGGAACTCGGTTTAAAATTAATCTTCGTAGGGTAGTACACGAGGTATGGAGCAAAAATTGAGGCGGCCCCTTTTTTAGATTTTTTTTCATAATTTTTCCCAATGGATTTATGAAATTGAATTCGCGTCCATTCATGGTCGTCCGGAAGTGAATCGGAGCTGAAACGAATGGAACTCGGTTTCCGAATAATTCTCGTAGGGGGTAGTACACGAGGTGTGGAGAAAAAATTGAGGTAGCCCATTTTTTATATATCTTTTCATAATTTTTCCCTATGGATTTATGAAATTGCATTCGCGTCCATTCGGGGTCGTCCGGAATTGAATCAGAGCTGAAACGAATGGAACTCGATTTCGGAATAATCCTCATAGGGGGTAGTACACGAGGTATGGAGCAAAAATGGAGGCAGCCCTTTTTTTGGATATCTTTTCATAATTTGTCCCTATAAATTTATGAAATTGTATTCGCGTCCATTCGCGGTCGTCGGGAAGTGAATCGGAGTTGAAATGAATGGAATTCGGTTTTCGAATAATCCTCGTAGGGGGTAGTACACGAGGTAAGGAGCAAAAATTGAGGTGACCTATTTTTTTAATATCTTTTCATAATTTGCCCCTATAGATTTATGAAATTGCATTTGCGTCCATTTGGGGTCGTCCGTAAGTGAATCGGAGCTGAAACGAATGGAACTCGGTTTCCGAATAATCCTCGTAGGGGGTGGTACACGAGGTATAGAGCAAAAATTGAGGCGGCCCCTTTATTGGATTTCTTTTCATAATTTATCCCAATGGATTTATGAAATTTCATTCGCGTCCATTCGGGTTCGTCCGGAAGTGAATCGGAGCTGAAACGAATGGAACTCGGTTTCTGAATAATCCACGTAGGAGGTAGTACACGAGGTATGGAGCAAAAATTGAGGCGGCCCCTTTTTTCGATTTCTTTTCATGAATTGTCCCTATGGATTTATGAAATTGTATTCGCGTCCATTCGGGGTCGTCCGGAAGTGAATCGGAGCTGAAACGAATCGAACTCGGTTTCCGAATAATCCTCGCAAGGGGTGGTACACGAGGTATGGAGCAAAAATTGAGGCGGCCCATTTCTTATATATCTTTTCATAATTTTTCCCTATGGATTTATGAAATTGCATTCGCGTCCATTCGGGGTCGTCTTGAAGTGAATCGGATCTGAAACGAATGGAACTCGGTTTCCGAATAATCCTCGTAGGGGGTAGTACACGAGGTATGGAGCAAAAATTGAGGCGGCCCATTTTTCGGATATCTTTTCATAATTTATCCCAATGGATTTATGAAATTGCATTCGCGTCCATTCGGGGTCGTCCGGAAGTGAATCGGAGCTGAAACGAATGGAACCCGGTTTCTGAATAATCCTCGTAGGGGGTAGTACACGAGGTATGGAGCAAAAATTGAGGCGGCCCCTTTTTTAGATTTCTTTTCATAAATTGTCCTTATGGATTTATGAAATTGTATTCTCGTCCATTCGGGGTCGTCCGGAAGTGAATCGTAGCTGAAACGAATGGAACTCGGTTTCCGAATAATCCTCGTAGGGGGTAGTACACGAGGTATGGAGCAAAAATTGAGGCGGCCCATTTTTTTGATATAATTTCATAATTTTTCCCTATGGATTTATGAAATTGCATTTGCGTCCATTCAGGGTCGTCCGGAAGTGAATCGGAGCTGAAACGAATGGAACTCGGTTTCCGAATAATCCTCGTAGAGGGTAGTACACGAGGTATGGAGCAAAAATTGAGGCAGCCGCTTTTTTGGATTTCTTTTCATAATTTGTCCTTATGGATTTATGAAATTGCATTCGCGTCCATTCGGGGTCATCCAGAAGTGAATCGGAGCTCAAACGAATGGAACTCATTTTTTGAATAATCCTCGTAGGGGGTAGTACACGAGGTATGGAGCAAAAATTGAGGCGGCCCGTTTTTTGAATATCTTTTCATAATTTGTCCCTATGGATTTACGAAATTGCACTCGCGTCCATTCGAGGTCGTCAGGAAGTGAATCGGAGCTGAAACGAATGGAACTCGGTTTCAAATTAATCCTCGTAGGGTAGTGCACGAGGTATGGAGCAAAAATTGAGGCGGCCCCTTTTTTTGATTTTTTTCATAATTTTTCCCAATGGATTTATGAAATTGCATTCGCGTCCATTCGGGGTCGTCCGGAAGTGAATCGGAGCTGAAACGAATGGAACTCGGTTTCTGAATAATCCTCGTAGGGGGTAGTACACGAGGTTTGGAGCAAAAATTGAGGTGGCCCCTTTTTTAGATTTCTTTTCATAAATTGTCCTTATGGATTTATGAAATTGTATTCTCGTCCATTCGGGGTCGTCCGGAAGTGAATCGTAGCTGAAACGAATGGAACTCGGTTTCCGAATAATCCTCGTAGGGGGTAGTACACGAGGTATGGAGCAAAAATTGAGGCGGGCCATTTTTTTGATATAATTTCATAATTTTTCCCTATGGATTTATGAAATTGCATTTACGTCCATTCAGGGGCGTCCGGAAGTGAATCAGAGTTGAAACGAATAGAATTCGGTTTTCGAATAATCCTCGTAGGGGGTAGTACACGAGGTATGGAGCAAAAATTGAGGCGGCCTATTTTTTGAATATCTTTTCATAATTTGTCCCTATAGATTTACGAAATTGCATTTACGTCCATTTGGGGTCGTCCATAAGTGAATCGGAGCTGAAACGAATGGAACTCGGTTTCAAATTAATCCTCGTAGGGTAGTACACGAGGTATGGAGCAAAAATTGAGGCGGCCCCTTTTTTAGATTTTTTTTCATAATTTTTCCCAATGGATTTATGAAATTGAATTCGCATCCATTCAGGGTCGTCCGGAAGTGAATCGGAGCTGAAACGAATGTAACTCGGTTTCCGAATAATCCTCGTAGGGGGTAGTACACGAGGTATGGAGCAAAAATTGAGGAGGCCCATTTTTCGGATATCTTTTCATAATTTATCCCAATGGATTTATGAAATTGCATTCGCGTCCATTCGGGGTCGTCCGGAAGTGAATCGGAGCTGAAACGAATGGAACTCGGTTTTGAATAATCCTCGTAGGGGGTAGTACACGAGGTATGGAGCAAAAATTGAGGCGGCCCCTTTTTTAGATTTCTTTTCATAAATTGTCCTTATGGATTTATGAAATTGTATTCTCGTCCATTCGGGGTCGTCCGGAAGTGAATCGTAGCTGAAACGAATGGAACTCGGTTTCCGAATAATCCTCGTAGGGGGTAGTACACGAGGTATGGAGCAAAAATTGAGGCGGCCCATTTTTTTGATATAATTTCATAATTTTTCCCTATGGATTTATGAAATTGCATTTGCGTCCATTCAGGGGCGTCCGGAAGTGAATCAGAGTTGAAACGAATAGAATTCGGTTTTCGAATAATCCTCGTAGGGGGTAGTACACGAGGTATGGAGCAAAAATTGAGGCGGCCTATTTTTTGAATATCTTTTCATAATTTGTCCCTATAGATTTACGAAATTGCATTTACGTCCATTTGGGGTCGTCCATAAGTGAATCGGAGCTGAAACGAATGGAACTCGGTTTCAAATTAATCCTCGTAGGGTAGTACACGAGGTATGGAGCAAAAATTGAGGCGGCCCTTTTTTTGATTTTTTTTTCATAATTTTTCCCAATGGATTTATGAAATTGAATTCGCATCCATTCAGGGTCGTCCGGAAGTGAATCGGAGCTGAAACGAATGTAACTCGGTTTCCGAATAATCCTCGTAGGGGGTAGTACACGAGGTATGGAGCAAAAATTGAGGCGGCCCATTTTTTGGATATCTTTTCATAATTTATCCCAATGGATTTATGAAATTGCATTCGCGTCCATTCGGGGTCGTCCGGAAGTGAATCGGAGCTGAAACGAATGGAACTCGGTTTTGAATAATCCTCGTAGGGGATAGTACACGAGGTATGGAGCAAAAATTGAGGCGGCCCCTTTTTTAGATTTCTTTTCATAAATTGTCCTTATGGATTTATGAAATTGTATTCTCGTCCATTCGGGGTCGTCCGGAAGTGAATCGTAGCTGAAACGAATGGAACTCGGTTTCCGAATAATCCTCGTAGAGGGTAGTACACGAGGTATGGAGCAAAAATTGAGGCGGCCCATTTTTTTGATATAATTTCATAATTTTTCCCTATGGATTTATGAAATTGCATTTGCGTCCATTCAGGGTCGTCCGGAAGTGAATCGGAGCTGAAACGAATGGAACTCGGTTTCCGAATAATCCTCGTAGGGGGTTGATAGGGATAAATAAGTCCTGATTTTATAATTAATGGGCTGATAGGCCCAATAATAAGATGTATAATATTCAGACCAGAAAGGTTAAGCCTGATGGACCAGATCAGGCCTAATGGAATAAAAAAGGCCCAAAAGCCCTGATTATTAATTAATTTCGTAATTAATTAATAAGGGAGAAATCAGATGTTGAAAAGAGTCCCGATAAGGATATAAATCCTTAGAGATTAGCCCCAAGGGGACCTAAAAGGATAAGGAATCAGCTTCCTACTTCCTAGGACTCCTAAGTCTATCCTAAATCAGAGGCTTGTCCATCAAGTCTCCTATACCAAGTCCAATTCAAGGACTCCCACATCTATATAAGGGGTCTCACCCCACAAATCAGAACTACGTTTTTTGACTTGATCCTTGGCAATCAGCAAGGTACGTAGGCATCTTGTTAAGGCAGATTGAGTCACGAAACACAAGAGCAGTCAAATCGAGCCTTGGAGCTCACGTTCCTTAGTATTAAATACAGCGATTATATATAGTAGTTTTAATCCATAACATTTGGCGCCGTCTGTGGGAAAAACAACAACAACCATGGCGAGAACACGGAGAACAATTGGAGCTCTAGAGGAAGGAACACCATCAGAGACAACCCAGGTGATTTCATCAACCGTGGAGGTTCCTCCCCATTCAACTTATGCATCTACTCAGGGGGAAGCCCAGACAGGGGCAACTCATCCTCAGCCACAAGGGACAACTCCCCCGACTATTCAAGGTACGAATCCTCAAGTTCAACAAATACATATACCTATGAATTCTCGACCCGTCGGGTATGAATATTCAACTATTGTTACCACTAACCCCCCTTATGGGATGCCCCTTCGCCCTGAGGTTGGAGGAAGCGGATATGCTAGGCGAGGCGAAGCACGAGGGCAGTCACCCCCCTATATACGAGGTTTGGGTCCTATTCCTGAGGATCGGGAATTTTCTGGTCCTTATACTGAGAGAGACTCCGAATCTTCGGATGATGAAGTGGCCCCGAGAAGGAGGCGTCCTGGAAAAGAGCCAATGACCGATGGAAGGCAACGCCCCCAAAGCACCCCAGGGGCGAATCCCCAAGAAGTGCAGGAAAGGATCAGGGCTCATGAGGCTGAAATCCAAAGGCTGAGGCGTGATTTGGAGGCTCACCAGGCCACCAGACCCGAGATATCTCCTAGGGGGAGAAATCCTCCTCCTGTCATAGACCTGGATGGTCCGGTAAGAAGAAGGGCTGTTGTCCCAAGAACTGATCCAAGCAATCTCCTTCCCCTTGGAGATCCTGATGATCCAACTCCATCCTTCACAGAAGAGATAATGAATGCCCATATCTCAAGGAAATTCAAGATGCCCACTATCAAAGCCTATGATGGCACGGGAGACCCCGCTAATCATGTTAGGACATTCTCTAATGCACTGTTGCTGCAACCCGTGAATGATGCTATAAAGTGTCGGGCCTTCCCTCAAACCCTGTCAGGTATGGCTCAAAGATGGTACAGTCGCTTGCCCCCAAACTCTATTGGATCGTTCAGAGAGTTAAGTCAGGCTTTTATTAAGCAGTTCATCAGTGGAAAAGTCCATGAGAAAAGTTCAGCATCTCTTATGAGTATTGTGCAAGAAGCTAAGGAATCCTTGAGAGATTACCTGAATCGTTTTACAAAGGAGGCTTTAAAAGTCCCAGACCTTGATGATAAGGTAGCTATGATAGCACTGCAACAAGGAACTAGGGATGAGTTTTTCAAGATGTCCTTGGCCAAACGTCCCCCTGAAAATATGTTGCAGCTCCAAGAGAGGGCAGGGAAGTATATCAAGGTTGAAGAAAGCATGAGGAAGACCGTAGTAAGTAATGAGCCCACTGGAGGCAAGAAGCGGAAAACTGATCTGGAGTATATCGCTAAGGATAAGTATCCTAAAACCGAACAAAACCCTGATTCAACCCCCAAGAAGGGGGGACCTGGGCAAAAGTTCACCGAATACGCTAAGCTGAATGCTCCCAGAAGACAGATCTTGATGGAGATCGAGAAAGATCGAGATGTTCGTTGGCCTAAGCCCTTGAAGGCCGATCTAGCCAAGCTAGATAAGAGCAAGTATTGCAGGTTTCACAAAGATGTTGGCCATGACACCGATGAGTGTAGGCAATTGAAAGATGAAATTGAGTTTTTGATTCGAAAAGGAAGATTGAACAAGTATACTGGAGATGGAGGGGACAGAAATAATAATGGAAGGAAGAACTTTGAAGATCGTAGGAGGGACCAAGACGATCAGGGGCGAAACCCCCAACCTAGAGGACCAGTTATAAACACCATTTATGGAGGGCCGAGACCTCGAGGGCTTGTGATAAACACGATCTTTGGAGGTCCAACTGCTGCTGGATTGTCCAAAAATTCCAGAAAGGCATATACTAGAGAGGTTATACATATTGTTGGAGAAGCCCCGAAGAGGGCCAGGACAGAAGTAACATTGGCTTTTGATGATTCCGACCTAGAGGGTGTGAAGTTTCCCCATGACGACCCGCTGGTCATAACGCCGATAATAGTAAATAGCCCGGTTAAGAGGGTCCTTGTGGATAATGGTGCTTCTGTGGATATCTTGCTCCACGACACCTTTCTAAGGATGGGGTATAACGACTCCCAGTTGACACCAACCGACATGCCGATATATGGATTTGCTGGAGTAGAATGTCCTGTGGAAGGGATAATTAAATTGCCAACCACCATAGGTACGGAGCCAAGGCAAGCAACGCAGATGCTGGATTTTGTGGTGGTAAAGGCTAGTTCAACTTATAATGCTATCATGGGGAGAACAGGGATACATGCCTTCAAGGCAGTCCCCTCTTCCTACCATTCAATCATGAAGTTTCCCACCCGAAACGGGATTGGAGAAGAGAGAGGAGATCAAAAAATGGCTAGAAGCTGTTATGTGGCCTCTTTGAGGGCAGATGGAGTCGGGGGGCAGGTTCTTCCTATTGAAGATATGGATGTTCGAGAAAATGATGAGAATAGAGGAAGGCCAGCAGAAGAATTGGTTTCGGTTCCTTTAGATCCCAAGAATCCTGAGAGGATGACTTTCATTGGAGCCACATTAGAGGAGCCCCTTAGAGGGAAGTTAGTGAAATTTTTGCAAGAAAATAGTGATGTGTTTGCATGGTCAGCAGCTGATATGCCAGGAATAGACCCGGAGTTAATTACTCACAAGTTAAACGTGGATCCAAGCCGGAAGACAGTAAAACAAAAGAAAAGAAATTTTGCCCCGGAAAGACAAGAGGCTATAAAGCAGGAAGTGGAAAAGCTCTTAGAGGCTGGTTTCATTGAGGAGATTCAATTTCCGGAGTGGTTAGCAAACCCTGTAATGGTGAAGAAGGCTAATGGAAAGTGGAGGATGTGTATAGACTTCACTGATCTGAATGATGCATGCCCCAAAGACTGTTTTCCGCTGCCTAGAATTGATACTTTGATTGATGCCACCGCTGGACATGAAATGCTGAGTTTCATGGATGGGTTTAGCGGATACAACCAGATCAAAATGCATAAGGATGACATTCCAAAGGTATCATTTATCACTGACTTTGGTGTTTATTGTTATCTTGTTATGGCGTTTGGTCTCAAAAATGCGGGAGCAACCTATCAAAGGTTGGTAAACAAAATTTTTAAGGATCTTATTGGTAAGACTATGGAAGTCTATGTTGATGACATGTTAGTCAAGAGTCTAGTAAAGACTGATCACATAACCCATTTGAGGGAAGCTTTTGAGGTCCTGAGGTACCACAAGATGATGTTGAATCCTACGAAGTGTGCTTTCGGAGTAGGATCTGGAAAATTCTTGGGATTGATGGTCTCAAAAAGGGGAATTGAGGCTAACCCCGATAAAATCAAGGCGATCCTGGACATGGAACCACCAAAAACCATCAAGGATGTCCAGAAGCTCACAGGAAGGGTCGCTGCGCTAGGACGATTCATCTCCAAGTCAGGAGACAAGTGCTTGTCATTCTTCAAGTCATTAAAGAACATTAAAGACTTTGTATGGAGTGAGGAAAATCAGAAGGCATTTGAAGAGTTAAAGAAGTATATGGGCCAGGCCCCGTTGTTGGCCAAGCCAGTCCTGGGTGAAGTTTTATTCTTGTACTTGGCTGTTTCAGAAAGCGCCTTGAGCGCGGTGTTGGTTAAGGAGGAACTGAAAGTCCAGAAACCCGTATACTATGTCAGCAAAATTTTGCATGGTGCTGAGTTGAATTATTCAGCCATTGAGAAATTCGCTTTAGCCTTGGTAATGGCTTCAAGAAAGCTGCGTCCTTATTTTCAAACTCACCAAATTGAAGTGCTAACAAATCAGCCACTGAGAAATATCATTCACAGTCCCAAGGCAAGTGGGAGACTGATTAAGTGGGCAATAGAGTTGGGAGAGTTCGATCTCAAGTATAAGCCACGTATGGCCATAAAAGCCCAGGCACTAGCTGACTTCGTGGTGGAATGTACCATACCCAACCAAGAAGTCGGGGGGCAGGAAGATACCACACCTCAAGACAAGGGAGTCGACAATGGGGACAAGGAGAAAGAATATTGGGTTCTCTATTTTGATGGAGCATCAAAAACAAATTCCAGTGGAGCAGGGTTGGTTTTGCAAAGCCCTGATGGATTCTTAATTGAGTATGCCATGAAGCTAGACTTCCCAACCACAAACAATGAGGCAGAGTATGAAGCCCTGATTGCTGGCCTTGGTCTAGCTGGGACACTTAGAGTCAAAAACTTAAAGGTCCGTAGAGACTCGAAGTTGATCATATCCCAGGTAAAGGGAGAATTTGAAGCAAGGGATGATACGATGGCAAAGTATGTTCGCCTAGTAAGGGCTGTGATGACCCAATTTAATGAATGCCATGTTGAACACATTCCAAGGGAAGAAAATGCTAAAGCAGATGCGCTATCAAAGTTTGCTTCATCTGAGATTGAAGAAAGTTCAGGAAGTGTGTACTTCCGTGTTTTGAAGACACGAAGCATAGATATTAAGCTTGTGGCTCCCGTAGGCTTGGGGACGTCATGGATTGATCCCATCAAGGCTTACATTCAGACCGGTTGGTTGCCAAGCGATACAATTGAGGCACGGAAGTTAACTGTTCGAGCACTAAGGTACTCTTTGATAGATGGGATTCTATATAAAAGATCTTTCGTGGTTCCTTACTTGAGGTGTCTCAGGCCCGATGAGGCACGCTTAGCTCTTGAGGAAGTGGATGGAGGTATTTGTGGGCAACACTTGGGGGGCAGGGCCTTGCCTCATAAGATAACTCGTTTAGGCTTCTATTGGCCAGAAATGATGGCTGATGCCAAAGAATATGTAAAGAAGTGTGATCGTTGTCAGAAGCATGCACCAGTCGCCAGACAACCCCCCGAGATGCTGACCTCTATCAACTCACCTATTCCCTTTGCTATGTGGGGGATGGATATTCTAGGGCCTTTTCCTATGGCCACAGCACAAAGGAAGTTTCTGATTGTAGCCATTGATTATTTCACCAAGTGGATCGAAGCCAAACCTTTGGCCAAAATCACAACTAAGCAGGTTGCACAATTCCTGTGGGAAAACATTATGTGCCGATATGGAATTCCCCGTATCCTCGTCACTGACAATGGAACACAATTCAACAACGAGGAATTCAAGAAGTATTGCGAAGAAAATGAAATTGAGTTACGGTTCACCTCTGTGGCTCACCCGCAAGCCAATGGGCAAGCGGAGGTAGCAAATCGGATAATCCTGGATGGACTAAAGAAGAGGATCGAGAAGTCAAGAAATAATTGGGTAGATGAGATACTTCCAATATTATGGGCCTACAGGACTACTTGTAGAGTCACGACAGATGCAACTCCTTTCATGTTGGCATATGGGGCGGAAGCAGTAGTTCCCGTGGAGATATCACATTCCTCTCCAAGGATTCAGGCTTTCAACGTAGAAGAAAATGAGGAAGGGCAGAGGTTAGCCCTGGATCTGATCGATGAAGTGCGAGATAGGGCACATACAAAGATAGTAGAATATCAGAAAAAGGCTTCATTCTACTACAACCTAAGGGTTAAAGAAAGGTTTTTTAAACAAGGCGATCTAGTTTTGAGGAAGATAGAAGCATCTGGTGTAGGACAAAAAGGGAAGCTTGCCCCGAATTGGGAAGGGCCGTACAGAGTCAAGAGTGTTCAGGGTAGAGGAACCTACAAGCTGGAGACTATGGATGGTTTTGAAGTCCCGAGAACTTGGCATGCACAAAACCTGAAGGTTTACTATGTGTAGGGCAGTTGGATACGATTCTCACTTGTCATGATGGAGAGTAGGTTGAAAAGCACCTTGAAGCTTTGCTTAGGATTTATATGTCTTATTATGAAGTTTATTAAGACTTGTGTAAGGGATGAATCCCAAACAATTTTTGAAGCTCAGAGAATTTTTCGAAATATGTTTGAATCTCTATGGCATGGCAATTAAATTAGATGCATGATATGAAATCCCTATAAAAAGGCCCAATTCAAAGAAAAAAAAAGGTTAAAACTTGTTGGGCCTGGAAGTATGTCAAGCCCAGATAAGGGCCCCAAATATTCAAAGCCCAGCACCCGGGGTCCAAAAACTGGAAGAAAATATATATGAGTATTATCTTCAAAAACCAGAAATAAGTCCCAAATCCAAAAAGGATTTGGATAAATGAAGGCCCAAAAATAAGGCCTAATCCTACTTGAGTTAGAAAAAAACCCAGTATAGGGATCAATAAATCAAGCCCAGGGTCAATACTAAGTGCCCAATTAAAGATCAAAGCCCAGAAGGGCCCAAGTTGAAACCCAATACAAGGTTTCATAAATCTAGCCCAGGTTTAGGGCAAAGATCAAACCAATAAGAGGTAAGCCCAGAAAAGGGCCCAATTAGCAGAAAATTAAATGGCCCCAAATTAAAGACCAATTTAGGGTGGACCAAAGAAGCCCAGTTAAAAGTAAGGGGCCTAATACAAAAAGCCAGTCAAAAAAGGGGAAGGCCCAAGGTGAAGGCCTGGTTTGGAAAAGGCCCAGGGTCAAAAATAAAGTACCAATAAAAGAATTCAGGCCCAAATCTTAGGCTCAAATTTGAGATTGGAAAAAATCCAGCCCAGACTTAGGGCCCAAATCAAATATATGGAGTCACAGAAAGTAATATATCCCAAATCCCAGACCCAATTCGATCAGGTTTCATGTTGTATTCATCGTCGAATTAGTTGAGATCGAAAAGGCTTCGACCAAGGCTAGAAAAGGAGGTTAATTCGGTCAAAAATATTTATCAAGACCAAAATGTTCCTGAGGAAATAATCATGCCCAGTTGACAACCCAAGTGTTGAAAGAGGCCCAATAGAAAGGCCTATGAAGCCCAGTAAGAGGATAAGCCCAGTTAAAATGAACCCAAAAGAATACAGCCCAGGATAAGGGCCCAAATCATAGAAATATATGCAAGAAATTAATAAATTACAGACCCATTCGACGAGGAAGTATAAGAAAATCCTGATTGAAGCTACTGAGGTCGAAATTTTGTTGATCAGGGCTGAAAAATAAGCCTAATTCGACCAGGATTGAGACTCATTCGACTAGAAATCAAATGGAAATCTTGGTCGAAACAATCCTGCTCGAAATTGCTTCGACCAAGGCAAGAAAGGCGGCTAATTCGGTCAAAACAAAGAATTCTGACCCAAAACCCTGACCGAAAATTTCCTGGTCGAAAAGGGGAAATAGCTGTTTCATTCGATCAGAATGGCAGAACGTTTTTGACCCGGTCGACCAGGAAACCAAATAAAATCCTGGTCGAATGAGCCCTGCCCGAATTTTCATCGACCTGGGCAACAAATGAGGGTTAATTCGGTCAAAAACGGAGATCCTGACCGAAAAAGGACGAAAATCCTAGTCGAAAAAAAAAAAAAAAAAAAAAAAATCCTGGCCGAAATTCGACCAGGACCTCTGCTCGAATATTCCTGCTCGAATTTCCTTCGACCAGGGCTGAAAGAAGGTTAATTCGACCAGGATCCTGGCCGAATGGATTCCTGGTCGAAAACTGTAAAAAAAAAAAAAAAAAAAAGGGGGGGAGAAAAAAAATCCTGGAAAATTACAAAAAAAAAAAATCAGGAAATTCCTTAAAATAATTTTTGAAAAATGTTAATATTTTCAGAAATAAGGAATAAATCCAGAAAATTAAGGATAAATCCCAGAAATTAGGGAAAAAATCCAGAAAAATAAGGAAATTCCTTAAATAATTTCTGAAAAATGTTAATATTTTCAGAAATAAGGAATAAATCCAGAAAATTAAGGATAAATCCCAGAAATTAGGGAAAAAATCCAGAAAAATAAGGAAATGATAGGGATAAATAAATTATGATTGTATAATTAAATACTGCATTAATTGTACAAGTTGTGGGCTGCTAGGCCCAATAAAAAGATATATGAAACTCAGACCAGAAAGGTTAAGCCTGATGGACCAGATCAGGCCTGATGGAATAAAAAAGGCCCAAAAGCCCTAATTATTAATTAATTTCGTAATTAATTAATAAGGGAAAAATCAGCTATTGAGAAGAGTCTCGATAAGGATATAAATCCTTATAGATTAGCCTCAAGGGGACCTAAAAGGATAAGGAATCAGCTTCCTACTTCCTAGGACTCCTAAGTCTATCCTAATTCAGAGGCTTGTCCACCAAGTCTCCTATACCAAGTCCAATTCAAGGACTCCCACATCTATATAAGGGGTCTCACCCCCACCAATCAGAACTACGTTTTTTGGCTTGATTCTCTAATTCACAGAGATACGTAGGCATCTCGTAAAGGCAGATTGAGTCACGAAACACGAGAGCAGCCATTAAAGGCCTTGAGCTCCCGAATCTTAGTATTAAATACAGCAAGTAATAACCTTGATTTCTTATCCATAACATTTGGCGCCGTCTGTGGGAATAACGCAACAACAACCATGGCGAGAACACGGAGAACAACCAGCACTCTGGAGGAGGGAACACCATCAGGGACAACCCAGGTGATTTCATCAACCGTGGAGGTTCCTCCCCATTCAACTTATGCATCTACTCAGGGGGAAGCCCAGACAGGGGCAACTCATCCTCAGCCACAAGGGACAACTCCCCCGATTATTCAAGGTACGAATCCTCAAGTTCAACAAATACATATACCTGTGAATTCTCGACCCGTCGGGTATGAATATTCAACTATTGTTACTACTAACCCCCCTTATGGGATGCCCCTTCACCCTGAGGTTGGAGGAAGTGGATATGCTGGGCGAAGCGAAGCACGAGGGCGGTCGCCCCCCTATATACGAGGTTTGGATCCTATCCCTGAGGATCGGGAATTTTCTGGTCCATACACTGAGAGAGACTCTGAATCTTCGGATGATGAAGTGGCCCCGAGAAGGAGGCGTCCTGGAAAAGAGCCAATGGCCGATGGAAGGCAACGCCCCCAAAGCACCCCAGGGGCGAATCCCCAAGAAGTGCAGGAAAAAATCAGGGCTCATGAGGCTGAAATCCAAAGGCTGAGGCGTGACTTGGAGGCTCACCAAGCCACCAGAACCCACATACCACCTAGGGGGAGAAATCCTCCTCCTATCATAGACCTGGATGGTCCGGCAAGAAGAAGGGCTGCTGTCCCAAGAACTGATCCAAGCAATCTCCTTCCCCTTGGAGATCCTGATGATCCAACTCCACCCTTCACAGAAGAGATAATGAATGCCCATATCTCAAGGAAATTCAAGATGCCCACTATCAAAGCCTATGACGGCACGGGAGACCCCGCTAATCATGTTAGGACATTCTCTAATGCACTGCTGCTGCAACCCGTGAATGATGCTATAAAATGTCGGGCCTTCCCTCAAACCCTGTCGGGTATGGCTCAAAGATGGTACAGTCGCCTACCCCCAAATTCTATTGGATCATTCAGAGAACTAAGTCAGGCTTTTATTAAGCAATTCATCAGTGGAAGAGTCCATGAGAAAAGTTCAGCATCTCTTATGAGTCTTGTGGAGGGAGCTAAGGAATCCTTAAGAGATTACCTGAATCGTTTTACAAAGGAGGCTTTAAAAGTCCCAGATCTTGATGATAAGGTAGCCATGATAGCATTACAACAAGGAACTAGGGATGAGTTTTTTAAGATGTCTTTGGCCAAACGACCCCCTGAGAGCATGTTGCAGCTCCAAGAGAGGGCAGGGAAGTATATCAAGGTTGAAGAAAGTATGAGGAAGACCGTAGTAAGTAATGAGCCCACTGGAGGCAAGAAACGAAAAACTGATTTGGAGTATATCGCTAAGGACAAATATCCTAGAACCGAACAAAACCCTGATTCAACCCCCAAGAAGGGAGGACCTGGGCAAAAGTTCACTGAATACGCTAAGCTGAATGCTCCCAGAAGTCAGATTTTGATGGAGATTGAGAAAGATAGAGATATTCGCTGGCCTAAGCCCTTGAAGGCTGATCCCGCCAAGCTAGATAGGGGCAAGTATTGCAGGTTTCACAAAGATGTTGGCCATGACACCGATGAGTGTAGGCAATTGAAAGATGAAATTGAGTTTTTGATTCGAAAAGGAAGGTTGAATAAGTATACTGGAGATGGAGGGGACAGAAATAATAATGGAAGGAAGAACTTTGAAGATCGTAGGAGGGACCAAGATGATCAGGGGCGGAATCCCCAACCTAGAGGACCAGTTATAAACACCATTTATGGAGGGCCGAGACCTCAAGGGCCTGTGATAAACACGATCTTTGGAGGTCCAACTGCTGCTGGATTGTCCAAAAATTCCAGAAAGGCATATACTAGAGAGGTTATGCATATTGTTGGAGAAGCCCCGAAGAGGGCCAGGACAGAAGTAACATTGGCTTTTGATGATTCCGACCTAGAGGGTGTGAAGTTTCCCCATGACGACCCGCTGGTCATAACACCAATAATAGGAAATAGCCCGGTTAAGAGGGTCCTTGTGGATAATGGTGCTTCTGTGGATATCTTGCTCCACGACACCTTTCTAAGGATGGGGTATAACGACTCCCAGTTAACACCAACCGACATGCCGATATATGGATTTGCTGGAGTAGAATGTCCTATGGAAGGGATAATCAAGTTGCCAACCACCATAGGAACGGAGCCAAGGCAAGCAACGCAGATGCTGGATTTCGTAGTGGTAAAGGCTAGTTCAACTTATAATGCTATCATGGGGAGAACAGGGATACATGCCTTCAAGGCAGTCCCCTCTTCCTACCATTCAGTCATGAAGTTTCCCACCCGAAACGGGATTGGAGAAGAGAGAGGAGATCAAAAAATGGCTAGAAGCTGTTATGTGGCCTCTTTGAGGGCAGATGGAGTCGGGGGGCAGGTTCTTCCTATTGAAGATATGGATGTTCGAGAAAATGATGAGAATAGAGGAAGGCCAGCAGAAGAATTGGTTTCGGTTCCTTTAGATCCCAAGAATCCTGAGAGGATGACTTTCATTGGAGCCACATTAGAGGAGCCCCTTAGAGGGAAGTTAGTGAAATTTTTGTAAGAAAATAGTGATGTGTTTGCATGGTCAGCAGCTGATATGCCAGGCATAGACCCGGAGTTAATTACTCACAAGCTAAACGTGGATCCAAGTCGGAAGACAGTGAAACAAAAGAAAAGAAATTTTGCCCCGGAAAGACAAGAGGCTATAAAGCAGGAAGTGGAAAAGCTCTTAGAGGCTGGTTTCATTGAGGAGATTCAATTTCCGGAGTGGTTAGCAAACCCTGTAATGGTGAAGAAGGCTAATGGAAAGTGGAGGATGTGTATAGACTTCACCGATCTGAATGATGCATGCCCCAAAGACTGTTTTCCGCTGCCTAGAATTGATACTTTGATTGATGCCACCGCTGGACATGAGATGCTGAGTTTCATGGATGGGTTTAGCGGATACAACCAGATCAAAATGCATAAGGATGACATTCCAAAGGTATCATTTATCACTGACTTTGGTGTTTATTGTTATCTTGTTATGGCGTTTGGTCTCAAGAATGCAGGAGCCACCTATCAAAGGTTGGTGAATAAAATTTTTAAGGATCTTATCGGGAAGACTATGGAAGTCTATGTTGATGACATGCTAGTCAAGAGTCTAGTAAAGACTGATCATATAACCCATTTGAGGGAAGCTTTTGAGGTCCTGAGGTACCACAAGATGATGTTGAATCCCACGAAGTGTGCTTTCGGAGTAGGATCTGGAAAATTCTTTGATTGATGGTCTCAAAGAGGGGAATTGAGGCTAACCCCGATAAAATAAAGGCAATCCTGGACATGGAACCCCCAAAAACTGTCAAGGATGTTCAGAAACTCACAGGAAGGGTTGCTGCGCTAGGACGATTCATCTCCAAGTCAGGAGACAAGTGCTTGTCATTCTTCAAGTCATTAAAGAACATTAAAGACTTTGTATGGAGTGAGGAAAATCAGAAGGCATTTGAAGAGTTAAAGAAGTATATGGGCCAGGCCCCGTTGTTGGCCAAGCCAGTTCTGGGTGAAGTTTTATTTTTGTACTTGGCTGTTTCAGAAAGCGCCTTGAGCGCGGTGTTGGTTAAGGAGGAACTGAAAGTCCAGAAACCCGTATGCTATGTCAGCAAAATTTTGCATGGTGCTGAGTTGAATTATTCAGCCATTGAGAAATTCGCTTTAGCCTTGGTGATGGCTTCAAGAAAGCTGCGTCCTTATTTTCAAGCTCACCAAATTGAAGTGCTAACAAATCAGCCACTGAGAAATATCATTCACAGTCCCAAGGCAAGTAGGAGACTAATTAAGTGGGCAATAGAGTTGGGAGAGTTCGATCTCAAGTATAAGCCACGTATGGCCATAAAAGCCCAGGCACTAGCTGACTTCGTGGTGGAATGTACCATACCCAACCAAGAAGTCGGGGGGCAGGAAGATACCACACCTCAAGACAAGGGAGTCGACAATGGGGACAAGGAGAAAGAATATTGGGTTCTCTATTTTGATGGAGCATCAAAAACAAATTCCAGTGGAGCAGGGTTGGTTTTGCAAAGCCCTGATGGATTCTTAATTGAGTATGCCATGAAGCTAGACTTCCCAACCACAAACAATGAGGCAGAGTATGAAGCCCTGATTGCTGGCCTTGGTCTAGCTGGGACACTTAGAGTCAAAAACTTAAAGGTCCGTGGAGACTCGAAGTTGATCATATCCCAGGTAAAGGGAGAATTTGAAGCAAGGGATGATACGATGGCAAAGTATGTTCGCCTAGTAAGGGCTGTGATGACCCAATTTAATGAATGCCATGTTGAACACATTCCAAGGGAAGAAAATGCTAAAGCAGATGCGCTATCAAAGTTTGCTTCATCTGAGATTGAAGAAAGTTAAGGAAGTGTGTACTTCCGTGTTTTGAAGACACGAAGCATAGATGTTAAGCTTGTGGCTCCCGTAGGCTTGGGGACGTCATGGATTGATCCCATCAAGGCTCACATTCAGACCGGTTGGTTGCCAAGCGATACAATTGAGGCACGGAAGTTAACTGTTCGAGCACTAAGGTACTCTTTGATAGATGGGATTCTATATAAAAGATCTTTCGTGGTTCCTTACTTGAGGTGTCTCAGGCCCGATGAGGCACGCTTGGCTCTTGAGGAAGTGCATGAAGGCATTTGTGGGCAACACTTGGGGGGCAGGGCCTTGGCTCATAAGATAACTCGTTTAGGCTTCTATTGGCCAGAAATGATGGCTGATGCCAAAGAATATGTAAAAAAGTGTGATCATTGTCAGAAGCATGCACCAGTCGCCAGACAACCCCCCGAGATGCTGACCTCTATCAACTCACCTATTCCCTTTGCTATGTGGGGGATGGATATTCTAGGGCCTTTTCCTATGGCCACAGCACAAAGGAAGTTTCTGATTGTAGCCATTGATTATTTCACCAAGTGGATCGAAGCCAAACCTTTGGCCAAAATCACAACTAAGCAGGTTGCACAATTCCTGTGGGAAAACATTATGTGCCGATATGGAATTCCCCGTATCCTCGTCACTGACAATGGAACACAATTCAACAACGAGGAATTCAAGAAGTATTGCGAAGAAAATGAAATTGAGTTACGGTTCACCTCTGTGGCTCACCCGCAAGCCAATGGGCAAGCGGAGGTAGCAAATCGGATAATCGTGGATGGACTAAAGAAGAGGATAGAGAAGTCAAGAAATAATTGGGTAGATGAGATACTTCCAATATTATGGGCCTACAGGACTACTTGTAGAGTCACGACAGATGCAACTCCTTTCATGTTGGCATATGGGGCGGAAGCAGTAGTTCCCGTGGAGATATCACATTCCTCTCCAAGGATTCAGGCCTTCGATGAGAAAGAAAATGAGGAAGGGCAGAGATTAGCCCTGGATTTAATTGATGAAGTGCG
This sequence comes from Apium graveolens, assembly GCF_009905375.1. Classification (NCBI taxonomy): domain Eukaryota; kingdom Viridiplantae; phylum Streptophyta; class Magnoliopsida; order Apiales; family Apiaceae; genus Apium; species Apium graveolens. The sequence goes on along the minus strand of NC_133657.1, from coordinate 207,244,346 downwards.
AGATAAAGCACACGCAAAGATAGTAGAATATCAGAAAAAGGCTTCATTCTACTACAACCTAAGGGTTAAAGAGAGGTTTTTCAAACAAGGTGACCTAGTCTTGAGAAAAATAGAGGCTTCTGGTGTCGGACAGAAAGGAAAGCTTGCCCCAAATTGGGAAGGGCCGTATAGAGTCAAGAGCGTTCAGGGTAGAGGAACCTACAAGCTGGAGACTATGGATGGTTTTGAAGTCCCGAGAACCTGGCACGAACAAAACCTGAAGGTTTACTACGTGTAAGATGGTCGAAGTACGATTCTCACTTGTCATTATGACAAGTAGGTTTAAAAGCACCTTGAAGCTTTGTTTGTATAGTATTTTTCTTTTTTAGTTATTATTGATTAGGGTCGAACCCATGCTATGTAAGGTTTTGAAAAACCAGACTTCAGACTGAAGAAATCGAAATTATTTCAACCTATGGATGTTTGAGTTGTGATAACACTGGTGTGGCCAATTAGTTCAAGCTTGAATGCATATTAAAGTATCAGAAAGATAAAGGAGAAAAATGCGAATAAGGAAAGAAGCATATAAAATAACCCCGGAGGGTAATAAGATCTGATACAAACAAAAGTCCAGACATAAATTAAGGATCAAATTACAGAATAGAAAAACTACTCCTCCATGTGGGAGCCTTCATTCTCTTTCTCCTTATCAGCGCCTTCAGCGTCCTTCGCAGGAGAAGCGGGAGGAGAAGCAGTGTTAGGATCCAAGATGCGATCATCTGGCCGAGGGGAGTTAAAGAGGGCATCTATGCTGTCCTCCGACTCAGCCTGCTCAGGACTTATAAAGTCCTTAGGGTCGACTAAGCCCGGGTACTTCTCAGAAACCGCCTTCACGGCCGCGTCCCATCCCTGAGTAAACTGTAGGGAATAAAGACCCTCATCATGAATCTCCATGAGATTCTTAAACTTGTCAGAATCCATGTAGTCATCGATGAGCTTATCCTTATCGCTCCTAAGTTTCACCAGCTCGGAATGAGCCTGAGCCAGCTCCTCTTTCTTCGTGTCCAGCTTCTTCTCCAGGACCTTGGCTCTCTCCTCCCATTTCTTCATCTCTTTCTCAAACCCATCTGAGTTACCCTTCCAGGACCTAGCCTGATGGAGGGCCGCCTGGAAGTAGGTATTACTCTGCAAAGAAATATGTATGAGTTAGCACAAGTTCGTTGGAATACAAGAAAGTTGGGATTCAAAGAAGGAGAGAAAGAAAATTACCGCAGCTTGGGCTTGAGAACCCAGAAGCTCAATAGTCTCAATATCACTCCCCGTAACAATGTCAGTAAAGTCATGGGGAGTGACGGAGTGATAAGACCAATCTTTAGCGTGTTTGGTGGATCCAACCACCGTATCGCTCCTCCTGAAGCCCCAGTTAGGCCTGAAGGAATGTGCCTTAAGTGGAGGATCCACATCGTCCCCCAGCTCGACCACCGGGACGTGGGGCTTAAGAAAAGAAGGACCGTCAGGTTTGCTCCTAGGGTCCCTGTTTAGCTTGGCCCTTTTCTGACGGCCTGACTCCCCCTCCTTAGGCCTGTTAACATTATTGATGGCCTCGCAAGCTGAAAGGAAAAGTAGAAGGAACATTAAAATCCAGAAAAAAAAGAAAAAGTGCGATTAAAGAGAAGGAAAAATAATTACGCAGGTATAAATTTACCCTTATCACTGGCCTGGGAGAGACCAACTTTCTTCAAGGAAAACTCCTCTAAAAGGGTCCAGGTATCCGTTTTCCCATCATCTGAAATTAAGGCCTGATAGGCCACCTCCTCCTCATCAGTCAATCTGATACTACCAGGACTACCATCTGATACCTTGCAAAATGGCCTACGGAAGAGTGTGGCCCAATCACCCCCAGCCCAGGTCAGCCTCACAAACTCATCCCTCCATTTAGGGTTGTTCTCGACTATAGAGTTACTATCAAAGATATGGGGAACTTTGGGTCGTTGGCGAATTAAAACCCATCCCGGTTGACTCATGGAGCTATTATAGAATTGGAAAACTTTCCTAAAGACAGCTACGGAAAGAGGGAAGTTATTCTTGAGACAAAGGACCATAAAACAGATAATATTCCTCCAGGCATTGGGAGGGAGTTGACAAGGGTTGATTTGTACATCGGCTAATAAACGAGGAATAAATTCGTGGAATGGGAACCTAAGACCTGCGGTCAGGGCTCCTCGATAAATGAACAGGGTATCCCCCTCCCAATTACAAGTCCTATCCCCAGGGGCGGCTGGAGTGATCCTAAGGTGGGGTGGAAGTCTGTACAGGGTATTCATAGACTCTATTCTACCATCTAACTCATGAAAAGTGTTACCATGATTATACGAATCTAACTCAGATAGAGAAGGATATTCATCACCTCTCGAGTTAATCATGTCAATGAGAGAAGTATATGGAGATTGAATTTGAATGTTTGTACCTCTCTTAGAGACATTCATCTTCTGCAAATGAGCCAAGTCGCGGTCCGCCATTGATATACTTCGTTTAAAAGCTTGAAACCCAGAAATACTTGAGAATGGTGGAGCTACGGTGGCTGTGTGCTCGCCGGAAATCGCCTACTCAAAGGGAGAACTCTAGAGAAGTTTGTAGAAGAAAATGAGAAATAAGAAGTGAAGTGAGGATTCTCACTTCACACTACACTTATATAGGCGAAAAGCTCGGAATACGAGGCGTTTCTAGGCCCATTGAGCCAGGCCCAACCTAAAAGCCCGTCTACTAGAAATATTAGGAATAATCTAGAAGCTCATATGGAAAATGAATGGTCAAAAATCGACCAGAGTTTTAAACTGGATCGATCGGAGTCCTGATCGATACAAGAGAGAATCCTGATCGATATATTATTCGAACAGAAGGGAAGAAATCCCCTAAGATCGATCAGAGTCCTGATCGATACAAAAGAGAATCCTGGTCGATATATTATTCGAACAGAAGGGAAGAAATCCCCTAAGATCGATCAGAGTCCTGATCGATACCAAAGAGAATCCTGGTCGATATATTATTCGAACAGGAGGGAAGAAATCCCCTAAGATCGATCAGAGTCCTGATCGACACAGAAGAAAATCCTGATCGATATTCCATTCGATCAGAATGATAGAAAATCACTTAATTCGATCAGAGTCCTGATCGAAATCGATCAGGAATCCTGATCGATTAAGCACATGTAACAGTCGACTAGGGTGTCACTTTGAAGATCAATTCGATCAGAGCCCTGATCGAAATCGATCAGGAATCCTGTCGACCAGAGTGTAAGATCCTGAGTTAATTCGATCAGGATCCTGATCGAAATCGAGCAGGAATTCTGATCGATTTGGCTGAATCCTGATCAATTTCTTCTGCATCCTAATCAATTTTGTATGCATTTTAAGCCAGAAAATTGCGGATAAATCCAGAAAATTACGGATAAATCCAGAAAATTACGGATAAATCCAGGAAATTAAGGATAAATCCCAGAAATTAAGGGAAAATTCCAGAAATTAAGGATAAATCCCGGAAATTAAGGGAAAAATCCAGAAATTAAGGAATAAATCCAGAAATTAAGGATAAATCCCAGAAATTAAGGAAAAATTCCAGAAATTAAGGATAAATCCCAGAAATTAAGGGAAAAATCCAGAAATTAGGGAAAATTCCAGAAATTAAGGATAAATCCCAGAAATTAAGGGAAAAATCCAGAAATTAAGGAATAAATCCAGAAATTAAGGATAAATCCCAGAAAAATAAGGAAAAATCCCAGAAAAATTAGGGAAAATCCCAGAAAAATTAGGGAAAAATCCAGAAATTAGGGAAAAATCCAGAAATTAGGGAAAAATCCCGGAAATAAGGGAAAAATTCCTGGAAATCAAAATAATTCCTAAATAAAAGGAAAAATTCGTTGTAAACGTGTAGGTCGCTCCACACTTTACGGAAAAACGAAACCCTGTAAGGGAACAGATAGACTTAACTTCTGCGAAACCTATTCAATGTTTCCCAAAAGTTGGGGGGCAAATGATAGGGATAAATAAATTATGATTGTATAATTAAATACTGCATTAATTGTACAAGTTGTGGGCTGCTAGGCCCAATAAAAAGATATATGAAACTCAGACCAGAAAGGTTAAGCCTGATGGACCAGATCAGGCCTGATGGAATAAAAAAGGCCCAAAAGCCCTAATTATTAATTAATTTCGTAATTAATTAATAAGGGAAAAATCAGCTATTGAGAAGAGTCCCGATAAGGATATAAATCCTTATAGATTAGCCTCAAGGGGACCTAAAAGGATAAGGAATCAGCTTCCTACTTCCTAGGACTCCTAAGTCTATCCTAATTCAGAGGCTTGTCCACCAAGTCTCCTATACCAAGTCCAATTCAAGGACTCCCACATCTATATAAGGGGTCTCACCCCCACCAATCAGAACTACGTTTTTTGGCTTGATTCTCTAATTCACAGAGATACGTAGGCATCTCGTAAAGGCAGATTGAGTCACGAAACACGAGAGCAGCCATTAAAGGCCTTGAGCTCCCGAATCTTAGTATTAAATACAGCAAGTAATAACCTTGATTTCTTATCCATAACAGGAAATTCCTTAAATAATTTCTGAAAAATGTTAATATTTTCAGAAATAAGGAATAAATCCAGTAAATTAAGGATAAATCCCAGAAATTAGGGAAAAAATCCAGAAAAATAAGGAAATTCCTTAAATAATTTCTGAAAAATGTTAATATTTTCAGAAATAAGGAATAAATCCAGTAAATTAAGGATAAATCCCAGAAATTAGGGGAAAAATCCAGAAAAATAAGGAAATTCCTTAAATAATTTCTGAAAAATGTTAATATTTTCAGAAATAAGGAATAAATCCAGTAAATTAAGGATAAATCCCAGAAATTAGGGAAAAAATCCAGAAAAATAAGGAAATTCCTTAAATAATTTCTGAAAAATGTTAATATTTTCAGAAAATTAAGGGAAAAATCCGGAAAATTAGGGAAAAAATCCAGAAATTAAGGATAAATCCCAGAAAATTAGGGAAAAATCCAGAAATTAAGGATAAATCCCGGAAAATTAGGGAAAAATCCAGAAATTAAGGATAAATCCCAGAAAATTAGGGAAAAATCCGGAAATTAAGGATAAATCCCGGAAAATTAGGGAAAAATCCAGAAATTAAGGATAAATCCCGGAAAATTAGGGAAAAATCCAGAAATTAAGGATAAATCCCAGAAAATTAGGGAAAAATCCAGAAATTAAGGATAAATCCCGGAAAATTAGGGAAAAAAATCCAGAAATTAAGGATAAATCCCAGAAAATTAGGGAAAAATTCCTGGAAATTAAGATAATTCCTGAATAAAAGGAAAAATCGTTGTAAACGTGTAGGTCGCTCCACACTTTACGCAAAAAACGAAACCCTGCAAGGGAATGAATAGACTTAACTTCTGCGAAACCTAATCAATGTTTCCCAAAAGTTGGGGGGCAAATGATAGGGATAAATAAGTCCTGATTTTATAATTAATGGGCTGATAGGCCCAATAATAAGATGTATAATATTCAGACCAGAAAGGTTAAGCCTGATGGACCAGATCAGGCCTAATGGAATAAGAAAGGCCCAAAAGCCCTGATTATTAATTAATTTCGTAATTAATTAATAAGGGAGAAATCAGATGTTGAAAAGAGTCCCGATAAGGATATAAATCCTTAGAGATTAGCCCCAAGGGGACCTAAAAGGATAAGGAATCAGCTTCCTACTTCCTAGGACTCCTAAGTCTATCCTAAATCAGAGGCTTGTCCATCAAGTCTCCTATACCAAGTCCAATTCAAGGACTCCCACATCTATATAAGGGGTCTCACCCCACAAATCAGAACTACGTTTTTTGACTTGATCCTTGGCAATCAGCAAGGTACGTAGGCATCTTGTTAAGGCAGATTGAGTCACGAAACACAAGAGCAGTCAAATCGAGCCTTGGAGCTCACGTTCCTTAGTATTAAATACAGCGATTATATATAGTAGTTTTAATCCATAACAGGGGTAGTACACGAGGTATGGAGCAAAAATTGAGGCAGCCGCTTTTTTGGATTTCTTTTCATAATTTGTCCTTATGGATTTATGAAATTTCATTCGCGTCCATTCGGGTTCGTCCGGAAGTGAATCGGAGCTGAAACGAATCGAACTCGGTTTCTGAATAATCCACGTAGGAGGTAGTACACGAGGTATGGAGCAAAAATTGAGGCGGCCCCTTTTTTCGATTTCTTTTCATGAATTGTCCCTATGGATTTATGAAATTGTATTCGCGTCCATTCGGGGTCGTCCGGAAGTGAATCGGAGCTGAAACGAATCGAACTCGGTTTCCGAATAATCCTCGCAAGGGGTGGTACACGAGGTATGGAGCAAAAATTGAGGCGGCCCATTTCTTATATATCTTTTCATAATTTTTCCCTATGGATTTATGAAATTGCATTCCCGTCCGTTCGGGGTCGTCCGGAAGTGAATCGGAACTGAAACGAATGGAACTCGGTTTTCGAATAATCCTCGTAGGGGGTAGTACACGAGGTATGGAGCAAAAATTGAGGCGGCCCATTTTTCGGATATCTTTTCATAATTTGTCCCTATGGATTTATGAAATTTCATTCGCGTCCATTCAGGGTCATCCGAAAGTGAATCAGAGCTGAAACGAATGGAACTCGGTTTCCGAATAATCCTCGTGGGGGTAGTACACGAGGTGTGGAGAAAACATTGAGGCAGCCCATTTTTTATATATCTTTTCATAAGTTTTCCCTATGGATTTATGAAATTGCATTCACGTCCATTCGAGGTCGTCCGAAAGTGAATCGGAGCTGACACGAATGGAACTCGGTTTCCGAATAATCCTCGTAGGGGGTAGTACACGAGGTATGGAGCAAAAATTTAGGCGGCCCATTTTTTGGATATAATTTCATAATTTTTCCCTATGGATTTATGAAATTGCATTTGCGTCCATTCAGGGTCATCCGGAAGTGAATCGGAGCTGGAACGAATGGAACTCGGTTTCCGAAAAATCATCGTAGGGGGTAGTACACGAGGTATGGAGCAAAAATTGAGGCAGCCCCTTTTTTGGATTTCTTTTCATAATTTTTCCATATGGATTTATCAAATTGCATTCGCGTCCATTCGGGGTCGTCCGGAAGTGAATTGGAGCTGAAACGAATGGAACTCGGTTTCCGAATAATCCTCGTAGGGGGTAGTATACGAGGTATGGAGCAAAAATTGAGGCCGCCCCTTTTTTGCATTTCTTTTCATAATTTGTCCCTATGGATTTACGAAATTGCACTCGCGTCCATTCCAGGTCGTCCGGATATGAATCGGAGCTGAAACGAATGGAACTCGGTTTAAAATTAATCTTCGTAGGGTAGTACACGAGGTATGGAGCAAAAATTGAGGCGGCCCCTTTTTTAGATTTTTTTTCATAATTTTTCCCAATGGATTTATGAAATTGAATTCGCGTCCATTCATGGTCGTCCGGAAGTGAATCGGAGCTGAACCGAATGGAACTCGGTTTCCGAATAATTCTCGTAGGGGGTAGTACACGAGGTGTGGAGAAAAAATTGAGGTAGCCCATTTTTTATATATCTTTTCATAATTTTTCCCTATGGATTTATGAAATTGCATTCGCGTCCATTCGGGGTCGTCCGGAAGTGAATCAGAGCTGAAACGAATGGAACTCGGTTTCGGAATAATCCTCATAGGGGGTAGTACACGAGGTATGGAGCAAAAATGGAGGCAGCCCGTTTTTTGGATATCTTTTCATAATTTGTCCCTATAGATTTATGAAATTGCATTTGCGTCCATTTGGGGTCGTCCGTAAGTGAATCGGAGCTGAAACGAATGGAACTCGGTTTCCGAATAATCCTCGTAGGGGGTGGTACACGAGGTATAGAGCAAAAATTGAGGTGGCCCCTTTATTGGATTTCTTTTCATAATTTATCCCAATGGATTTATGAAATTTCATTCGCGTCCATTCGGGTACGTCCGGAAGTGAATCGGAGCTGAAACGAATGGAACTCGGTTTCTAAATAATCCACGTAGGAGGTAGTACACGAGGTATGGAGCAAAAATTGAGGCGGCCCCTTTTTTCGATTACTTTTCATGAATTGTCCCTATGGATTTATGAAATTGTATTCGCGTCCATTCGGGGTCGTCCGGAAGTGAATCGGAGCTGAAACGAATGGAACTCGGTTTCTGAATAATCCTCGTAGGGGGTAGTACACGAGGTTTGGAGCAAAAATTGAGGCGGCCCCTTTTTTAGATTTCTTTTCATAAATTGTCCTTATGGATTTATGAAATTGTATTCTCGTCCATTCGGGGTCGTCCGGAAGTGAATCGTAGCTGAAACGAATGGAACTCGGTTTCCGAATAATCCTCGTAGGGGGTAGTACACGAGGTATGGAGCAAAAATTGAGGCGGCCCATTTTTTTGATATAATTTCATAATTTTTCCCTATGGATTTATGAAATTGCATTTGCGTCCATTCAGGGGCGTCCGGAAGTGAATCAGAGTTGAAACGAATGGAATTCGGTTTTCGAATAATCCTCGTAGGGGGTAGTACACGAGGTATGGAGCAAAAATTGAGGCGGCCTATTTTTTGAATATCTTTTCATAATTTGTCCCTATAGATTTACGAAATTGCATTTACGTCCATTTGGGGTCGTCCATAAGTGAATCGGAGCTGAAACGAATGGAACTCGGTTTCAAATTAATCCTCGTAGGGTAGTACACGAGGTATGGAGCAAAAATTGAGGCGGCCCCTTTTTTTGATTTTTTTCATAATTTTTCCCAATGGATTTATGAAATTGCATTCGCGTCCATTCGGGGTCGTCCGGAAGTGAATCGGAGCTGAAACGAATGGAACTCGGTTTCTGAATAATCCTCGTAGGGGGTAGTACACGAGGTTTGGAGCAAAAATTGAGGCGGCCCATTTTTTTGATATAATTTCATAATTTTTCCCTATGGATTTATGAAATTGCATTTGCGTCCATTCAGGGGCGTCCGGAAGTGAATCACAGTTGAAACGAATGGAATTCGGTTATCGAATAATCCTCGTAGGGGGTAGTACACGAGGTATGGAGCAAAAATTGAGGTGGCCTATTTTTTGAATATCTTTTCATAATTTGTCCCTATAGATTTACGAAATTGCATTTACGTCCATTTGGGGTCGTCCATAAGTGAATCGGAGCTGAAACAAATGGAACTCGGTTTCAAATTAATCCTCGTAGGGTAGTACACGAGGTATGGAGCAAAAATTGAGGCGGCCCCTTTTTTAGATTTTTTTTTATAATTTTTCCCAATGGATTTATGAAATTGAATTCGCATCCATTCAGGGTCGTCCGGAAGTGAATCGGAGCTGAAACGAATGTAACTCGGTTTCCGAATAATCCTCGTAGGGGGTAGTACACGAGGTATGGAGCAAAAATTGAGGCGGCCCATTTTTCGGATATCTTTTCATAATTTATCCCAATGGATTTATGAAATTGCATTCGCGTCCATTCGGGGTCGTCCGGAAGTGAATCGGAGCTGAAACGAATGGAACTCGGTTTCTGAATAATCCTCGTAGGGGGTAGTACACGAGGTATGGAGCAAAAATTGAGGCGGCCCCTTTTTTAGATTTCTTTTCATAAATTGTCCTTATGGATTTATGAAATTATATTCGCGCCCATTCGGGGTCGTCCGGAAGTGAATCGGAGCTGAAACGAATGGAACTCGGTTTCCGAATAATCCTCGTAGGGGGTAGTACACGAGGTATGGAGCAAAAATTGAGGCGGCCCATTTTTTTGATATAATTTCATAATTTTTCCCTATGGATTTATGAAATTGCATTTGCGTCCATTCAGGGTCGTCCGGAAGTGAATCGGAGCTGAAATGAATGGAACTCGATTTCCGAATAATCCTCGTAGGGGGTAGTACACGAGGTATGGAGCAAAAATTGAGGCAGCCACATTTTTGGATTTATTTTCATAATTTGTCCCTATGGATTTATCAAATTGCATTCGCGTCCATTCGGGGTCGTCCGGAAGTGAATCGGAGCTGAAACGAATGGAACTGAGTTTCCGAATAATCCTCGTAGGGGGTAGTACACGAGGTGTGGAGAAAAAATTGAGGTAGCCCATTTTTTATATATCTTTTCATAATTTTTCCCTATGGATTTATGAAATTGCATTCGCGTCCATTCGGGGTCGTCCGGAAGTGAATCGGAGCTGAAACGAATGGAACTCGGTTTCGGAATAATCCTCATAGGGGGGTAGTACACGAGGTATGGAGCAAAAATTGAGGCAGCCCGTTTTTTGGATATCTTTTCATAATTTGTCCCTATAAATTTATGAAATTGCATTCGCGTCCATTCGCGGTCGTCGGGAAGTGAATCGGAGTTGAAACGAATGGAATTCGGTTTTCGAATAATCCTCGTAGGGGGTAGTACATGAGGTATGGAGCAAAAATTGAGGCGGCCTATTTTTTGAATATCTTTTCATAATTTGTCCCTATAGATTTACAAAATTGCATTTACGTCCATTTGGGGTCGTCCGTAAGTGAATCCGAGCTGAAACGACTGGAACTCAGTTTCCGAATAATCCTCGTAGGGGGTGGTACACGAGGTATAGAGCAAAAATTGAGGCAGCCCCTTTTTTGGATTTCTTTTCATAATTTATCCCAATGGATTTATGAAATTTCATTCGCGTCCATTCGGGGACGTGCGGAAGTGAATCGGAGCTGAAACGAATGGAACTCGGTTTCAGAATAATCCACGTAGGGGGTAGTACACGAGGTATGGAGCAAAAATTGAGGCGGCCCCTTTTTTTGATTTCTTTTCATAAATTGTCCCAATGGATTTATTAAATTATATTCGCGTCCATTCGGGGTCGTCCGGAAGTGAATCGGAGCTGAAACGAATCGAACTCGGTTTCCGAATAATCCTCGCAAGGGGTGGTACACGAGGTATGGAGCAAAAATTGAGGCTGCCCATTTCTTATATATCTTTACATAATTTTTCCCTATGGATTTATGAAATTGCATTCGCGTCCATTCGGGATCGTCCGGAAGTAAATCGGATCTGAAACTAATGTACTCGGTTTTCGAATAATCCTCGTAGGGGTTAGTACACGAGGTATGGAGTAAAAATTGAGGCGGCCCGTTTTTCGGATACCTTCTCATAATTTATCCCAATGGATTTATGAAATTGCATTCGCGTCCATTCGGAGTCGTCCGGAAGTGAATCGGAGCTGAAACAGATGGAACTCGGTTTCTGAATAATCCTCGTAGGGGGTAGTACACGAGGTATGGAGCAAAAATTGGCCGGCCTCTTTTTAGATTTCTTTTCATAAATTGTCCTTATGGATTTATGAAATTGTATTCGCGTCCATTCGGGGTCGTCCGGAAGTGAATCGGAGCTGAAACGAATGGAACTCGGTTTCCGAATAATCCTCGTAGGGGGTAGTACACGAGGTATGGAGCAAAAATTGAGGCGGCCCAATTTTTGGATATAATTTCATAATTTTTCCCTATGGATTTATGAAATTGCATTTGCGTCCATTCAGGCTCGTCCGGAAGTGAATCGAAGCTGAAATGAATGGAACTCGGTTTCCGAATAATCCTCGTAAGGGGTAGTACACGAGGTATGGAGCAAAAATTGAGGCGGCCTATTTTTTGAATATCTTTTCATAATTTGTCCCTATAGATTTACAAAATTGCATTTACGTCCATTTGGGGTCGTCCGTAAGTGAATCCGAGCTGAAACGAATGGAACTCAGTTTCCGAATAATCCTCGTAGGGGGTGGTACACGAGGTATAGAGCAAAAATTGAGGCGGCCCCTTTTCTGGATTTCTTTTCATAATTTATCCCAATGGATTTATGAAATTTCATTCGCGTCCATTCGGGGACGTTCGGAAGTGAATCGGAGCTGAAACGAATGGAACTCGGTTTCAGAATAATCCACGTAGGGGGTAGTACACGAGGTATGGAGCAAAAATTGAGGCGGCCCCTTTTTTTGATTTCTTTTCATAAATTGTCCCAATGGATTTATTAAATTATATTCGCGTCCATTCGGGGTCGTCCGGAAGTGAATCGGAGCTGAAACGAATCGAACTCGGTTTCCGAATAATCCTCGCAAGGGGTGGTACACGAGGTATGGAGCAAAAATTGAGGCTGCCCATTTCTTATATATCTTTACATAATTTTTCCCTATGGATTTATGAAATTGCATTCGCGTCCATTCGGGATCGTCCGGAAGTAAATCGGATCTGAAACTAATGTACTCGGTTTTCGAATAATCCTCGTAGGGGTTAGTACACGAGGTATGGAGTAAAAATTGAGGCGGCCCGTTTTTTGGATACCTTCTCATAATTTATCCCAATGGATTTATGAAATTGCATTCGCGTCCATTCGGAGTCGTCCGGAAGTGAATCGGAGCTGAAACGGATGGAACTCGGTTTCTGAATAATCCTCGTAGGGGGTAGTACACGAGGTATGGAGCAAAAATTGGCCGGCCTCTTTTTTAGATTTCTTTTCATAAATTGTCCTTATGGATTTATGAAATTGTATTCGCGTCCATTCGGGGTCGTCCGGAAGTGAATCGGAGCTGAAACGAATGGAACTCGGTTTCCGAATAATCCTCGTAGGGGGTAGTACACGAGGTATGGAGCAAAAATTGAGGCGGCCCAATTTTTGGATATAATTTCATAATTTTTCCCTATGGATTTATGAAATTGCATTTGCGTCCATTCAGGCTCGTCCGGAAGTGAATCGAAGCTGAAATGAATGGAACTCGGTTTCCGAATAATCCTCGTAAGGGGTAGTACACGAGGTATGTAGCAAAAATTGAGGCGGCCTATTTTTTGAATATCTTTTCATAATTTGTCCCTATAGATTTACAAAATTGCATTTACGTCCATTTGGGGTCGTCCGTAAGTGAATCCGAGCTGAAACGAATGGAACTCAGTTTCCGAATAATCCTCGTAGGGGGTGGTACACGAGGTATAGAGCAAAAATTGAGGCGGCCCCTTTTTTGGATTTCTTTTCATAATTTATCCCAATGGATTTATGAAATTTCATTCGCGTCCATTCGGGGACGTTCGGAAGTGAATCGGAGCTGAAACGAATGGAACTCGGTTTCAGAATAATCCACGTAGGGGGTAGTACACGAGGTATGGAGCAAAAATTGAGGCGGCCCCTTTTTTTGATTTCTTTTCATAAATTGTCCCAATGGATTTATTAAATTATATTCGCGTCCATTCGGGGTCGTCCGGAAGTGAATCGGAGCTGAAACGAATCGAACTCGGTTTCCGAATAATCCTCGCAAGGGGTGGTACACGAGGTATGGAGCAAAAATTGAGGCTGCCCATTTCTTATATATCTTTACATAATTTTTCCCTATGGATTTATGAAATTGCATTCGCGTCCATTCGGGATCGTCCGGAAGTAAATCGGATCTGAAACTAATGTACTTGGTTTTCGAATAATCCTCGTAGGGGTTAGTACACGAGGTATGGAGTAAAAATTGAGGCGGCCCGTTTTTCGGATACCTTCTCATAATTTATCCCAATGGATTTATGAAATTGCATTCGCGTCCATTCGGAGTCGTCCGGAAGTGAATCGGAGCTGAAACGGATGGAACTCGGTTTCTGAATAATCCTCGTAGGGGGTAGTACACGAGGTATGGAGCAAAAATTGGCCGGCCTCTTTTTTAGATTTCTTTTCATAAATTGTCCTTATGGATTTATGAAATTGTATTCGCGTCCATTCGGGGTCGTCCGGAAGTGAATCGGAGCTGAAACGAATGGAACTCGGTTTCCGAATAATCCTCGTAGGGGGTAGTACACGAGGTATGGAGCAAAAATTGAGGCGGCCCAATTTTTGGATATAATTTCATAATTTTTCCCTATGGATTTATGAAATTGCATTTGCGTCCATTCAGGCTCGTCCGGAAGTGAATCGAAGCTGAAATGAATGGAACTCGGTTTCCGAATAATCCTCGTAAGGGGTAGTACACGAGGTATGGAGCAAAAATTATGGTGTCCCTTTTTTGAATTTCTTTTCATAATTTGTCCCTATGGATTTATGAAATTGCATTCACGTCCATTCGGGGTCATCGGGAAGTGAATCGGAGCTGAAATGAATGGAACTCGGTTTCCAAATAATCCTCGTAAGGGGTACACGAGGTATGGAGCAAAAATTGAGGCGGCCCCTATTTTTGATTTCTTTTCATAATTTGTCCCTATAGATTTATAAAATTGCATTCGCATCCATTTAGGGTCGTCCGGAAGTAAATCGGAGCTGAAATAAATGGAACTCGGTTTCTGAATAATCCTCATAGGGGGTAGTACACGAGGTATGGGGCAAAAATTGAGGCGGCCCATTATTTGAATATCTTTTCATAGTTTGTCCCTATAGATTTACGAAATTGCATTCGCGTCCATTTGGGGTCGTCCGTAAGTGAATCGGAGCTGAAACGAATGGAACTCGGTATACGAATAATCCTCGTAGGGGGTAGTACACGAGGTATGGAGCAAAAATTGAGGCGGCCCCTTTTTTGGATTTCTTTTCATAATTTATCCCAATGGATTTATGAAATTTCATTCGCGTTCATTCGGGGTCGTCCGGAAGTGAATCGGAGCTGAAACGAATGGAACTCGGTTTCCGAATAATCCTCGTAGGGGGGTAGTACACGAGGTATGGAGCAAAAATTGAGGCGGCCCCTTTTTTCGATTACTTTTCATGAATTGTCCCTATGGATTTATGAAATTGTATTCGCGTCCATTCGGGGTCGTCCGGAAGTGAATCGGAGCTGAAACGAATGGAACTCGGTTTCTGAATAATCCTCGTAGGGGGTAGTACACGAGGTTTGGAGCAAAAATTGAGGCGGCCCCTTTTTTAGATTTCTTTTCATAAATTGTCCTTATGGATTTATGAAATTGTATTCTCGTCCATTCGGGGTCGTCCGGAAGTGAATCGTAGCTGAAACGAATGGAACTCGGTTTCCGAATAATCCTCGTAGGGGGTAGTACACGAGGTATGGAGCAAAAATTGAGGCGGCCCATTTTTTTGATATAATTTCATAATTTTTCCCTATGGATTTATGAAATTGCATTTGCGTCCATTCAGGGGCGTCCGGAAGTGAATCAGAGTTGAAACGAATGGAATTCGGTTTTCGAATAATCCTCGTAGGGGGTAGTACACGAGGTATGGAGCAAAAATTGAGGCGGCCTATTTTTTGAATATCTTTTCATAATTTGTCCCTATAGATTTACGAAATTGCATTTACGTCCATTTGGGGTCGTCCATAAGTGAATCGGAGCTGAAACGAATGGAACTCGGTTTCAAATTAATCCTCGTAGGGTAGTACACGAGGTATGGAGCAAAAATTGAGGCGGCCCCTTTTTTTGATTTTTTTCATAATTTTTCCCAATGGATTTATGAAATTGCATTCGCGTCCATTCGGGGTCGTCCGGAAGTGAATCGGAGCTGAAACGAATGGAACTCGGTTTCTGAATAATCCTCGTAGGGGGTAGTACACGAGGTTTGGAGCAAAAATTGAGGCGGCCCATTTTTTTGATATAATTTCATAATTTTTCCCTATGGATTTATGAAATTGCATTTGCGTCCATTCAGGGGCGTCCGGAAGTGAATCACAGTTGAAACGAATGGAATTCGGTTATCGAATAATCCTCGTAGGGGGTAGTACACGAGGTATGGAGCAAAAATTGAGGTGGCCTATTTTTTGAATATCTTTTCATAATTTGTCCCTATAGATTTACGAAATTGCATTTACGTCCATTTGGGGTCGTCCATAAGTGAATCGGAGCTGAAACAAATGGAACTCGGTTTCAAATTAATCCTCGTAGGGTAGTACACGAGGTATGGAGCAAAAATTGAGGCGGCCCCTTTTTTAGATTTTTTTTTATAATTTTTCCCAATGGATTTATGAAATTGAATTCGCATCCATTCAGGGTCGTCCGGAAGTGAATCGGAGCTGAAACGAATGTAACTCGGTTTCCGAATAATCCTCGTAGGGGGTAGTACACGAGGTATGGAGCAAAAATTGAGGCGGCCCATTTTTCGGATATCTTTTCATAATTTATCCCAATGGATTTATGAAATTGCATTCGCGTCCATTCGGGGTCGTCCGGAAGTGAATCGGAGCTGAAACGAATGGAACTCGGTTTCTGAATAATCCTCGTAGGGGGTAGTACACGAGGTATGGAGCAAAAATTGAGGCGGCCCCTTTTTTAGATTTCTTTTCATAAATTGTCCTTATGGATTTATGAAATTATATTCGCGCCCATTCGGGGTCGTCCGGAAGTGAATCGGAGCTGAAACGAATGGAACTCGGTTTCCGAATAATCCTCGTAGGGGGTAGTACACGAGGTATGGAGCAAAAATTGAGGCGGCCCATTTTTTTGATATAATTTCATAATTTTTCCCTATGGATTTATGAAATTGCATTTGCGTCCATTCAGGGTCGTCCGGAAGTGAATCGGAGCTGAAATGAATGGAACTCGATTTCCGAATAATCCTCGTAGGGGGTAGTACACGAGGTATGGAGCAAAAATTGAGGCAGCCACATTTTTGGATTTATTTTCATAATTTGTCCCTATGGATTTATCAAATTGCATTCGCGTCCATTCGGGGTCGTCCGGAAGTGAATCGGAGCTGAAACGAATGGAACTGAGTTTCCGAATAATCCTCGTAGGGGGTAGTACACGAGGTGTGGAGAAAAAATTGAGGTAGCCCATTTTTTATATATCTTTTCATAATTTTTCCCTATGGATTTATGAAATTGCATTCGCGTCCATTCGGGGTCGTCCGGAAGTGAATCGGAGCTGAAACGAATGGAACTCGGTTTCGGAATAATCCTCATAGGGGGGTAGTACACGAGGTATGGAGCAAAAATTGAGGCAGCCCGTTTTTTGGATATCTTTTCATAATTTGTCCCTATAAATTTATGAAATTGCATTCGCGTCCATTCGCGGTCGTCGGGAAGTGAATCGGAGTTGAAACGAATGGAATTCGGTTTTCGAATAATCCTCGTAGGGGGTAGTACATGAGGTATGGAGCAAAAATTGAGGCGGCCTATTTTTTGAATATCTTTTCATAATTTGTCCCTATAGATTTACAAAATTGCATTTACGTCCATTTGGGGTCGTCCGTAAGTGAATCCGAGCTGAAACGACTGGAACTCAGTTTCCGAATAATCCTCGTAGGGGGTGGTACACGAGGTATAGAGCAAAAATTGAGGCAGCCCCTTTTTTGGATTTCTTTTCATAATTTATCCCAATGGATTTATGAAATTTCATTCGCGTCCATTCGGGGACGTGCGGAAGTGAATCGGAGCTGAAACGAATGGAACTCGGTTTCAGAATAATCCACGTAGGGGGTAGTACACGAGGTATGGAGCAAAAATTGAGGCGGCCCCTTTTTTTGATTTCTTTTCATAAATTGTCCCAATGGATTTATTAAATTATATTCGCGTCCATTCGGGGTCGTCCGGAAGTGAATCGGAGCTGAAACGAATCGAACTCGGTTTCCGAATAATCCTCGCAAGGGGTGGTACACGAGGTATGGAGCAAAAATTGAGGCTGCCCATTTCTTATATATCTTTACATAATTTTTCCCTATGGATTTATGAAATTGCATTCGCGTCCATTCGGGATCGTCCGGAAGTAAATCGGATCTGAAACTAATGTACTCGGTTTTCGAATAATCCTCGTAGGGGTTAGTACACGAGGTATGGAGTAAAAATTGAGGCGGCCCGTTTTTCGGATACCTACTCATAATTTATCCCAATGGATTTATGAAATTGCATTCGCGTCCATTCGGAGTCGTCCGGAAGTGAATCGGAGCTGAAACAGATGGAACTCGGTTTCTGAATAATCCTCGTAGGGGGTAGTACACGAGGTATGGAGCAAAAATTGGCCGGCCTCTTTTTTAGATTTCTTTTCATAAATTGTCCTTATGGATTTATGAAATTGTATTCGCGTCCATTCGGGGTCGTCCGGAAGTGAATCGGAGCTGAAACGAATGGAACTCGGTTTCCGAATAATCCTCGTAGGGGGTAGTACACGAGGTATGGAGCAAAAATTGAGGCGGCCCAATTTTTGGATATAATTTCATAATTTTTCCCTATGGATTTATGAAATTGCATTTGCGTCCATTCAGGCTCGTCCGGAAGTGAATCGAAGCTGAAATGAATGGAACTCGGTTTCCGAATAATCCTCGTAAGGGGTAGTACACGAGGTATGGAGCAAAAATTGAGGCGGCCTATTTTTTGAATATCTTTTCATAATTTGTCCCTATAGATTTACAAAATTGCATTTACGTCCATTTGGGGTCGTCCGTAAGTGAATCCGAGCTGAAACGAATGGAACTCAGTTTCCGAATAATCCTCGTAGGGGGTGGTACACGAGGTATAGAGCAAAAATTGAGGCGGCCCCTTTTCTGGATTTCTTTTCATAATTTATCCCAATGGATTTATGAAATTTCATTCGCGTCTATTCGGGGACGTTCGGAAGTGAATCGGAGCTGAAACGAATGGAACTCGGTTTCAGAATAATCCACGTAGGGGGTAGTACACGAGGTATGGAGCAAAAATTGAGGCGGCCCCTTTTTTTGATTTCTTTTCATAAATTGTCCCAATGGATTTATTAAATTATATTCGCGTCCATTCGGGGTCGTCCGGAAGTGAATCGGAGCTGAAACGAATCGAACTCGGTTTCCGAATAATCCTCGCAAGGGGTGGTACACGAGGTATGGAGCAAAAATTGAGGCTGCCCATTTCTTATATATCTTTACATAATTTTTCCCTATGGATTTATGAAATTGCATTCGCCTCCATTCGGGATCGTCCGGAAGTAAATCGGATCTGAAACTAATGTACTCGGTTTTCGAATAATCCTCGTAGGGGTTAGTACACGAGGTATGGAGTAAAAATTGAGGCGGCCCGTTTTTTGGATACCTTCTCATAATTTATCCCAATGGATTTATGAAATTGCATTCGCGTCCATTCGGAGTCGTCCGGAAGTGAATCGGAGCTGAAACGGATGGAACTCGGTTTCTGAATAATCCTCGTAGGGGGTAGTACACGAGGTATGGAGCAAAAATTGGCCGGCCTCTTTTTTAGATTTCTTTTCATAAATTGTCCTTATGGATTTATGAAATTGTATTCGCGTCCATTCGGGGTCGTCCGGAAGTGAATCGGAGCTGAAACGAATGGAACTCGGTTTCCGAATAATCCTCGTAGGGGGTAGTACACGAGGTATGGAGCAAAAATTGAGGCGGCCCAATTTTTGGATATAATTTCATAATTTTTCCCTATGGATTTATGAAATTGCATTTGCGTCCATTCAGGCTCGTCCGGAAGTGAATCGAAGCTGAAATGAATGGAACTCGGTTTCCGAATAATCCTCGTAAGGGGTAGTACACGAGGTATGTAGCAAAAATTGAGGCGGCCTATTTTTTGAATATCTTTTCATAATTTGTCCCTATAGATTTACAAAATTGCATTTACGTCCATTTGGGGTCGTCCGTAAGTGAATCCGAGCTGAAACGAATGGAACTCAGTTTCCGAATAATCCTCGTAGGGGGTGGTACACGAGGTATAGAGCAAAAATTGAGGCGGCCCCTTTTTTGGATTTCTTTTCATAATTTATCCCAATGGATTTATGAAATTTCATTCGCGTCCATTCGGGGACGTTCGGAAGTGAATCGGAGCTGAAACGAATGGAACTCGGTTTCAGAATAATCCACGTAGGGGGTAGTACACGAGGTATGGAGCAAAAATTGAGGCGGCCCCTTTTTTTGATTTCTTTTCATAAATTGTCCCAATGGATTTATTAAATTATATTCGCGTCCATTCGGGGTCGTCCGGAAGTGAATCGGAGCTGAAACGAATCGAACTCGGTTTCCGAATAATCCTCGCAAGGGGTGGTACACGAGGTATGGAGCAAAAATTGAGGCTGCCCATTTCTTATATATCTTTACATAATTTTTCCCTATGGATTTATGAAATTGCATTCGCGTCCATTCGGGATCGTCCGGAAGTAAATCGGATCTGAAACTAATGTACTTGGTTTTCGAATAATCCTCGTAGGGGTTAGTACACGAGGTATGGAGTAAAAATTGAGGCGGCCCGTTTTTCGGATACCTTCTCATAATTTATCCCAATGGATTTATGAAATTGCATTCGCGTCCATTCGGAGTCGTCCGGAAGTGAATCGGAGCTGAAACGGATGGAACTCGGTTTCTGAATAATCCTCGTAGGGGGTAGTACACGAGGTATGGAGCAAAAATTGGCCGGCCTCTTTTTTAGATTTCTTTTCATAAATTGTCCTTATGGATTTATGAAATTGTATTCGCGTCCATTCGGGGTCGTCCGGAAGTGAATCGGAGCTGAAACGAATGGAACTCGGTTTCCGAATAATCCTCGTAGGGGGTAGTACACGAGGTATGGAGCAAAAATTGAGGCGGCCCAATTTTTGGATATAATTTCATAATTTTTCCCTATGGATTTATGAAATTGCATTTGCGTCCATTCAGGCTCGTCCGGAAGTGAATCGAAGCTGAAATGAATGGAACTCGGTTTCCGAATAATCCTCGTAAGGGGTAGTACACGAGGTATGTAGCAAAAATTGAGGCGGCCTATTTTTTGAATATCTTTTCATAATTTGTCCCTATAGATTTACAAAATTGCATTTACGTCCATTTGGGGTCGTCCGTAAGTGAATCCGAGCTGAAACGAATGGAACTCAGTTTCCGAATAATCCTCGTAGGGGGTGGTACACGAGGTATAGAGCAAAAATTGAGGCGGCCCCTTTTTTGGATTTCTTTTCATAATTTATCCCAATGGATTTATGAAATTTCATTCGCGTCCATTCGGGGACGTTCGGAAGTGAATCGGAGCTGAAACGAATGGAACTCGGTTTCAGAATAATCCACGTAGGGGGTAGTACACGAGGTATGGAGCAAAAATTGAGGCGGCCCCTTTTTTTGATTTCTTTTCATAAATTGTCCCAATGGATTTATTAAATTATATTCGCGTCCATTCGGGGTCGTCCGGAAGTGAATCGGAGCTGAAACGAATCGAACTCGGTTTCCGAATAATCCTCGCAAGGGGTGGTACACGAGGTATGGAGCAAAAATTGAGGCTGCCCATTTCTTATATATCTTTACATAATTTTTCCCTATGGATTTATGAAATTGCATTCGCGTCCATTCGGGATCGTCCAGAAGTAAATCGGATCTGAAACTAATGTACTTGGTTTTCGAATAATCCTCGTAGGGGTTAGTACACGAGGTATGGAGTAAAAATTGAGGCGGCCCGTTTTTCGGATACCTTCTCATAATTTATCCCAATGGATTTATGAAATTGCATTCGCGTCCATTCGGAGTCGTCCGGAAGTGAATCGGAGCTGAAACGGATGGAACTCGGTTTCTGAATAATCCTCGTAGGGGGTAGTACACGAGGTATGGAGCAAAAATTGGCCGGCCTCTTTTTTAGATTTCTTTTCATAAATTGTCCTTATGGATTTATGAAATTGTATTCGCGTCCATTCGGGGTCGTCCGGAAGTGAATCGGAGCTGAAACGAATGGAACTCGGTTTCCGAATAATCCTCGTAGGGGGTAGTACACGAGGTATGGAGCAAAAATTGAGGCGGCCCAATTTTTGGATATAATTTCATAATTTTTCCCTATGGATTTATGAAATTGCATTTGCGTCCATTCAGGCTCGTCCGGAAGTGAATCGAAGCTGAAATGAATGGAACTCGGTTTCCGAATAATCCTCGTAAGGGGTAGTACACGAGGTATGGAGCAAAAATTATGGTGTCCCTTTTTTGAATTTCTTTTCATAATTTGTCCCTATGGATTTATGAAATTGCATTCACGTCCATTCGGGGTCATCGGGAAGTGAATCGGAGCTGAAATGAATGGAACTCGGTTTCCAAATAATCCTCGTAAGGGGTACACGAGGTATGGAGCAAAAATTGAGGCGGCCCCTATTTTTGATTTCTTTTCATAATTTGTCCCTATAGATTTATAAAATTGCATTCGCATCCATTTAGGGTCGTCCGGAAGTAAATCGGAGCTGAAATAAATGGAACTCGGTTTCTGAATAATCCTCATAGGGGGTAGTACACGAGGTATGGGGCAAAAATTGAGGCGGCCCATTATTTGAATATCTTTTCATAGTTTGTCCCTATAGATTTACGAAATTGCATTCGCGTCCATTTGGGGTCGTCCGGAAGTGAATCGGAGCTGAAACGAATGGAACTCGGTTTCCGAATAATCCTCGTAGGGGGGTAGTACACGAGGTATGGAGCAAATATTGAGGCGGCCCCTTTTTTTTATTTCTTTTCATAAATTGTCCTTATGGATTTATGAAATTGTATTCGCGTCCATTCGGGGTCGTCCGGAAGTGGATCGGAGCTGAAACGAATGGAACTCTGTTTCCGAATAATCCTCGCAAGGGGTGGTACACGAGGTATGGAGCAAAAATTGAGGCATCCCCTTTTTTTAATTTCTTTTCATATTGTCCCTATGGATTTATCAAATTGCATTCACGTCCATTCGGGGTCGTCCGGAAGTGAATCGGAGCTGAAACGGATGGAACTCGGTTTCTGAATAATCCTCGTAGGGGGTAGTACACGAGGTATGGAGCAAAAATTGGCCGGCCTCTTTTTTAGATTTCTTTTCATAAATTGTCCTTATGGATTTATGAAATTGTATTCGCGTCCATTCGGGGTCGTCCGGAAGTGAATCGGAGCTGAAACGAATGGAACTCGGTTTCCGAATAATCCTCGTAGGGGGTAGTACACGAGGTATGGAGCAAAAATTGAGGCGGCCCAATTTTTGGATATAATTTCATAATTTTTCCCTATGGATTTATGAAATTGCATTTGCGTCCATTCAGGCTCGTCCGGAAGTGAATCGAAGCTGAAATGAATGGAACTCGGTTTCCGAATAATCCTCGTAAGGGGTAGTACACGAGGTATGTAGCAAAAATTGAGGCGGCCTATTTTTTGAATATCTTTTCATAATTTGTCCCTATAGATTTACAAAATTGCATTTACGTCCATTTGGGGTCGTCCGTAAGTGAATCCGAGCTGAAACGAATGGAACTCAGTTTCCGAATAATCCTCGTAGGGGGTGGTACACGAGGTATAGAGCAAAAATTGAGGCGGCCCCTTTTTTGGATTTCTTTTCATAATTTATCCCAATGGATTTATGAAATTTCATTCGCGTCCATTCGGGGACGTTCGGAAGTGAATCGGAGCTGAAACGAATGGAACTCGGTTTCAGAATAATCCACGTAGGGGGTAGTACACGAGGTATGGAGCAAAAATTGAGGCGGCCCCTTTTTTTGATTTCTTTTCATAAATTGTCCCAATGGATTTATTAAATTATATTCGCGTCCATTCGGGGTCGTCCGGAAGTGAATCGGAGCTGAAACGAATCGAACTCGGTTTCCGAATAATCCTCGCAAGGGGTGGTACACGAGGTATGGAGCAAAAATTGAGGCTGCCCATTTCTTATATATCTTTACATAATTTTTCCCTATGGATTTATGAAATTGCATTCGCGTCCATTCGGGATCGTCCGGAAGTAAATCGGATCTGAAACTAATGTACTTGGTTTTCGAATAATCCTCGTAGGGGTTAGTACACGAGGTATGGAGTAAAAATTGAGGCGGCCCGTTTTTCGGATACCTTCTCATAATTTATCCCAATGGATTTATGAAATTGCATTCGCGTCCATTCGGAGTCGTCCGGAAGTGAATCGGAGCTGAAACGGATGGAACTCGGTTTCTGAATAATCCTCGTAGGGGGTAGTACACGAGGTATGGAGCAAAAATTGGCCGGCCTCTTTTTTAGATTTCTTTTCATAAATTGTCCTTATGGATTTATGAAATTGTATTCGCGTCCATTCGGGGTCGTCCGGAAGTGAATCGGAGCTGAAACGAATGGAACTCGGTTTCCGAATAATCCTCGTAGGGGGTAGTACACGAGGTATGGAGCAAAAATTGAGGCGGCCCAATTTTTGGATATAATTTCATAATTTTTCCCTATGGATTTATGAAATTGCATTTGCGTCCATTCAGGCTCGTCCGGAAGTGAATCGAAGCTGAAATGAATGGAACTCGGTTTCCGAATAATCCTCGTAAGGGGTAGTACACGAGGTATGGAGCAAAAATTATGGTGTCCCTTTTTTGAATTTCTTTTCATAATTTGTCCCTATGGATTTATGAAATTGCATTCACGTCCATTCGGGGTCATCGGGAAGTGAATCGGAGCTGAAATGAATGGAACTCGGTTTCCAAATAATCCTCGTAAGGGGTACACGAGGTATGGAGCAAAAATTGAGGCGGCCCCTATTTTTGATTTCTTTTCATAATTTGTCCCTATAGATTTATAAAATTGCATTCGCATCCATTTAGGGTCGTCCGGAAGTAAATCGGAGCTGAAATAAATGGAACTCGGTTTCTGAATAATCCTCATAGGGGGTAGTACACGAGGTATGGGGCAAAAATTGAGGCGGCCCATTATTTGAATATCTTTTCATAGTTTGTCCCTATAGATTTACGAAATTGCATTCGCGTCCATTTGGGGTCGTCCGTAAGTGAATCGGAGCTGAAACGAATGGAACTCGGTATACGAATAATCCTCGTAGGGGGTAGTACACGAGGTATGGAGCAAAAATTGAGGCGGCCCCTTTTTTGGATTTCTTTTCATAATTTATCCCAATGGATTTATGAAATTTCATTCGCGTTCATTCGGGGTCGTCCGGAAGTGAATCGGAGCTGAAACGAATGGAACTCGGTTTCCGAATAATCCTCGTAGGGGGGTAGTACACGAGGTATGGAGCAAATATTGAGGCGGCCCCTTTTTTTTATTTCTTTTCATAAATTGTCCTTATGGATTTATGAAATTGTATTCGCGTCCATTCGGGGTCGTCCGGAAGTGGATCGGAGCTGAAACGAATGGAACTCTGTTTCCGAATAATCCTCGCAAGGGGTGGTACACGAGGTATGGAGCAAAAATTGAGGCATCCCCTTTTTTTAATTTCTTTTCATATTGTCCCTATGGATTTATCAAATTGCATTCACGTCCATTCGGGGTCGTCCGGAAGTGAATCGGAGCTGAAACGAATGGAACTCGATTTCTGAATAATCCACGTAGGAGGTAGTACACGAGGTATGGAGCAAAAATAGAGGCGGCCCCTTTTTTCTATTTCTTTTTATGAATTGTCCCTATGGATTTATGAAATTGTATTCGCGTTCATTCGGGGTCGTTCGGAAGTGAATCGGAGCAGAAACGAATCGAACTCTGTTTCCGAATAATCCTCGCAAGGGGTGGTACACGAGGTATGGAGCAAAAATTGAGGCGGCCCATTTCTTATATATCTTTTCATAATTTTTCCCTATGGATCTATGAAATTGCATTCGCGTCCATTCGGGGTCGTCCGGAAGTGAATCGGATCTGAAACGAATGGAACTCTGTTTCCGAATAATCCTCGTAGGGGGTAGTACACGAGGTATGGAGCAAAAATTGAGGCGGCCCGTTTTTCGGATATCTTTTCATAATTTATCCCAATGGATTTATGAAATTGCATTCGCGTCCATTCGGGGTCGTCCGGAAGTGAATCGAAGCTGAAACGAATGGAACTCGGTTTCTGAATGATCCTCGTAGGGGGTAGTACACGAGGTATGGAGCAAAAATTGAGGCGGCCCCTTTTTTAGATTTCTTTTCATAAATTGTCCTTATGGATTTATGAAATTGTATTCTCGTCCATTCGGGGTCGTCCGGAAGTGAATCGTAGCTGAAACGAATGGAACTCGGTTTCCGAATAATCCTCGTAGGGGGTAGTACACGAGGTATGGAGCAAAAATTGAGGCGACCCATTTTTTTGATATAATTTTATAATTTTTCCCTATGGATTTATGAAATTGCATTTACGTCCATTCAGGGTCGTCCGGAAGTGAATCGGAGCTGAAACGAATGGAACTCGGTTTCCGAATAATCCTCGTAGGGGGTAGTGCACGAGGTATGGAGCAAAAATTGAGGCGGCCCCTTTTTTTGATTTTTTTCATAATTTTTCCCAATGGATTTATGAAATTGCATTCGCGTCCATTCGGGGTCGTCCGGAAGTGAATCGGAGCTGAAACGAATGGAACTCGGTTTCTGAATAATCCTCGTAGGGGGTAGTACACGAGGTATGGAGCAAAAATTGAGGCGGCCCATTTTTTTGATATAATTTCATAATTTTTCCCGATGGATTTATGAAATTGCATTTGCGTCCATTCAGGGGCGTTCAGAAGTGAATCAGAGTTGAAACGAATGGAATTCGGTTTTCGAATAATCCTCGTAGGGGGTAGTACACGAGGTATGGAGCAAAAATTGAGGCGGCCTATTTTTTGAATATCTTTTCATAATTTGTCCCTATAGATTTACGAAATTGCATTTACGTCCATTTGGGGTCGTCCATAAGTGAATCGGAGCTGAAACGAATGGAACTCGGTTTCAAATTAATCCTCGTAGGGTAGTACACGAGGTTTGGAGCAAAAATTGAGGCGGCCCCTTTTTTAGATTTCTTTTCATAAATTGTCCTTATGGATTTATGAAATTGTATTCTCGTCCATTCGGGGTCGTCTGGAAGTGAATCGTAGCTGAAACGAATGGAACTCGGTTTCCGAATAATCCTCGTAGGGGGTAGTACACGAGGTATGGAGCAAAAATTGAGGCGGCCCATTTTTTTGATATAATTTCATAATTTTTCCCGATGGATTTATGAAATTGCATTTGCGTCCATTCAGGGGCATCCAGAAGTGAATCAGAGTTGAAACGAATGGAATTCGGTTTTCGAATAATCCTCGTAGGGGGTAGTACACGAGGTATGGAGCAAAAATTGAGGCGGCCTATTTTTTGAATATCTTTTCATAATTTGTCCCTATAGATTTACGAAATTGCATTTACGTCCATTTGGGGTCGTCCATAAGTGAATCGGAGCTGAAACGAATGGAACTCGGTTCAAATTAATCCTCGTAGGGTAGTACACGAGGTATGGAGCAAAAATTGAGGCGGCCCCTTTTTTAGATTTTTTTTCATAATTTTTCCCAATGGATTTATGAAATTGAATTCACATCCATTCTGGGTCGTCCGGAAGTGAATCGGAGCTGAAACGAATGTAACTCGGTTTCCGAATAATCCTCGTAGGGGGTAGTACACGAGGTATGGAGCAAAAATTGAGGCGACCCATTTTTTGGATATCTTTTCATAATTTATCCCAATGGATTTATGAAATTGCATTCGCGTCCATTCGGGGTCGTCCGGAAGGGAATCGGAGCTGAAACGAATGGAACTCGGTTTCTGAATAATCCTCGTAGGGGGTAGTACACGAGGTATGGAGCAAAAATTGAGGCGGCCCCTTTTTTAGATTTCTTTTCATAAATTGTCCTTATGGATTTATGAAATTGTATTCTCGTCCATTCGGGGTCGTCCGGAAGTGAATCGTAGCTGAAACGAATGGAACTCGGTTTCCGAATAATCCTCGTAGGGGGTAGTACACGAGGTATGGAGCAAAAATTGAGGCGACCCATTTTTTTGATATAATTTTATAATTTTTCCCTATGGATTTATGAAATTGCATTTACGTCCATTCAGGGTCGTCCGGAAGTGAATCGGAGCTGAAACGAATGGAACTCGGTTTCCGAATAATCCTCGTAGGGGGTAGTGCACGAGGTATGGAGCAAAAATTGAGGAGGCCCCTTTTTTTGAGTTTTTTCATAATTTTTCCCAATGGATTTATGAAATTGCATTCGCGTCCATTCGGGGTCGTCCGGAAGTGAATCGGAGCTGAAACGAATGGAACTCGGTTTCTGAATAATCCTCGTAGGGGGTAGTACACGAGGTATGGAGCAAAAATTGAGGCGGCCCATTTTTTTGATATAATTTCATAATTTTTCCCGATGGATTTATGAAATTGCATTTGCGTCCATTCAGGGGCGTCCAGAAGTGAATCAGAGTTGAAACGAATGGAATTCGGTTTTCGAATAATCCTCGTAGGGGGTAGTACACGAGGTATGGAGCAAAAATTGAGGCGGCCTATTTTTTGAATATCTTTTCATAATTTGTCCCTATAGATTTACGAAATTGCATTTACGTCCATTTGGGGTCGTCCATAAGTGAATCGGAGCTGAAACGAATGGAACTCGGTTTCAAATTAATCCTCGTAGGGTAGTACACGAGGTTTGGAGCAAAAATTGAGGCGGCCCCTTTTTTAGATTTCTTTTCATAAATTGTCCTTATGGATTTATGAAATTGTATTCTCGTCCATTCGGGGTCGTCTGGAAGTGAATCGTAGCTGAAACGAATGGAACTCGGTTTCCGAATAATCCTCGTAGGGGGTAGTACACGAGGTATGGAGCAAAAATTGAGGCGGCCCATTTTTTTGATATAATTTCATAATTTTTCCCGATGGATTTATGAAATTGCATTTGCGTCCATTCAGGGGCGTCCAGAAGTGAATCAGAGTTGAAACGAATGGAATTCGGTTTTCGAATAATCCTCGTAGGGGGTAGTACACGAGGTATGGAGCAAAAATTGAGGCGGCCTATTTTTTGAATATCTTTTCATAATTTGTCCCTATAGATTTACGAAATTGCATTTACGTCCATTTGGGGTCGTCCATAAGTGAATCGGAGCTGAAACGAATGGAACTCGGTTTCAAATTAATCCTCGTAGGGTAGTACACGAGGTATGGAGCAAAAATTGAGGCGGCCCCTTTTTTAGATTTTTTTTCATAATTTTTCCCAATGGATTTATGAAATTGAATTCACATCCATTCTGGGTCGTCCGGAAGTGAATCGGAGCTGAAACGAATGTAACTCGGTTTCCGAATAATCCTCGTAGGGGGTAGTACACGAGGTATGGAGCAAAAATTGAGGCGACCCATTTTTTGGATATCTTTTCATAATTTATCCCAATGGATTTATGAAATTGCATTCGCGTCCATTCGGGGTCGTCCGGAAGTGAATCGGAGCTGAAACGAATGGAACTCGGTTTCTGAATAATCCTCGTAGGGGGTAGTACACGAGGTATGGAGCAAAAATTGAGGCGGCCCCTTTTTTAGATTTCTTTTCATAAATTGTCCTTATGGATTTATGAAATTGTATTCTCGTCCATTCGGGGTCGTCCGGAAGTGAATCGTAGCTGAAACGAATGGAACTCGGTTTCCGAATAATCCTCGTAGGGGGTAGTACACGAGGTATGGAGCAAAAATTGAGGCGGCCCATTTTTTTGATATAATTTCATAATTTTTCCCTATGGATTTATGAAATTGCATTTGCGTCCATTCAGGGTCGTCCGGAAGTGAATCGGAGCTGAAACGAATGGAACTCGGTTTCCGAATAATCCTCGTAGGGGGTAGTACACGAGGTATGGAGCAAAAATTGAGGCAGCCGCTTTTTTGGATTTCTTTTCATAATTTGTCCTTATGGATTTATGAAATTGCATTCGCGTGCATTCGGGGTCATCCAGAAGTGAATCGGAGCTCAAACGAATGGAACTCATTTTTTGAATAATCCTCGTAGGGGGTAATACACGAGGTATGGAGCAAAAATTGAGGTGGCCCGTTTTTTGAATATCTTTTCATAATTTGTCCCTATGGATTTATGAAATTGCACTCGCGTCCATTCGAGGTCATCCGGAAGTGAATCGGAGCTGAAACGAATGGAACTCGGTTTCAAATTAATCCTCGTAGGGTAGTGCACGAGGTATGGAGCAAAAATTGAGGCGGCCCCTTTTTTTGATTTTTTTCATAATTTTTCCCAATGGATTTATGAAATTGCATTCGCGTCCATTCGGGGTCGTCCGGAAGTGAATCGGAGTTGAAACGAATGGAACTCGGTTTCTGAATAATCCTCGTAGGGGGTAGTACACGAGGTTTGGAGCAAAAATTGAGGCGGCCCCTTTTTTAGATTTCTTTTCATAAATTGTCCTTATGGATTTATGAAATTGTATTCTCGTCCATTCGGGGTCGTCCGGAAGTGAATCGTAGCTGAAACGAATGGAACTCGGTTTCCGAATAATCCTCATAGGGGGTAGTACACGAGGTATGGAGCAAAAATTGAGGCGGCCCATTTTTTTGATATAATTTCATAATTTTTCCCTATGGATTTATGAAATTGCATTTGCGTCCATTCAGGGGCGTCCGGAAGTGAATCAGAGTTGAAACGAATGGAATTCGGTTTTCGAATAATCCTCGTAGGGGGTAGTACACGAGGTATGGAGCAAAAATTGAGGCAGCCTATTTTTTGAATATCTTTTCATAATTTGTCCCTATAGATTTACGAAATTGCATTTACGTCCATTTGGGGTCGTCCATAAGTGAATCGGAGCTGAAACGAATGGAACTCGGTTTCAAATTAATCCTCGTAGGGTAGTACACGAGGTATGGAGCAAAAATTGAGGCGGCCCCTTTTTTAGATTTTTTTTCATAATTTTTCCCAATGGATTTATGAAATTGAATTCACATCCATTCTGGGTCGTCCGGAAGTGAATCGGAGCTGAAACGAATGTAACTCGGTTTCCGAATAATCCTCGTAGGGGGTAGTACACGAGGTATGGAGCAAAAATTGAGGCGACCCATTTTTCGGATATCTTTTCATAATTTATCCCAATGGATTTATGAAATTGCATTCGCGTCCATTCGGGGTCGTCCGGAAGTGAATCGGAGCTGAAACGAATGGAACTCGGTTTCTGAATAATCCTCGTAGGGGGTAGTACACGAGGTATGGAGCAAAAATTGAGGCGGCCCCTTTTTTAGATTTCTTTTCATAAATTGTCCTTATGGATTTATGAAATTGTATTCTCGTCCATTCGGGGTCGTCCGGAAGTGAATCGTAGCTGAAACGAATGGAACTCGGTTTCCGAAAAATCCTCGTAGGGGGTAGTACACGAGGTATGGAGCAAAAATTGAGGCAGCCGCTTTTTTGGATTTCTTTTCATAATTTGTCCTTATGGATTTATGAAATTGCATTCGCGTCCATTCGGGGTCATCCAGAAGTGAATCGGAGCTCAAACGAATGGAACTCATTTTTTGAATAATCCTCGTAGGGGGTAATACACGAGGTATGGAGCAAAAATTGAGGTGGCCCGTTTTTTGAATATCTTTTCATAATTTGTCCCTATGGATTTACGAAATTGCACTCGCGTCCATTCGAGGTCGTCCGGAAGTGAATCGGAGCTGAAACGAATGGAACTCGGTTTCAAATTAATCCTCGTAGGGTAGTGCACGAGGTATGGAGCAAAAATTGAGGCGGCCCATTTTTTTGATATAATTTCATAATTTTTCCCTATGGATTTATGAAATTGCATTTGCGTCCATTCAGGGTCGTCCGGAAGTGAATCGGAGCTGAAACGAATGGAACTCGGTTTCCGAATAATCCTCGTAGGGGGTAGTACACGAGGTATGGAGCAAAAATTGAGGCAGCCGCTTTTTTGGATTTCTTTTCATAATTTGTCCTTATGGATTTATGAAATTGCATTCGCGTCCATTCGGGGTCATCCAGAAGTGAATCGGAGCTCAAACGAATGGAACTCATTTTTTGAATAATCCTCGTAGGGGGTAATACACGAGGTATGGAGCAAAAATTGAGGTGGCCCGTTTTTTGAATATCTTTTCATAATTTGTCCCTATGGATTTACGAAATTGCACTCGCGTCCATTCGAGGTCGTCCGGAAGTGAATCGGAGCTGAAACGAATGGAACTCGGTTTCAAATTAATCCTCGTAGGGTAGTGCACGAGGTATGGAGCAAAAATTGAGGCGGCCCCTTTTTTTGATTTTTTTCATAATTTTTCCCAATGGATTTATGAAATTGCATTCGCGTCCATTCGGGGTCGTCCGGAAGTGAATCGGAGCTGAAACGAATGGAACTCGGTTTCTGAATAATCCTCGTAGGGGGTAGTACACGAGGTTTGGAGCAAAAATTGAGGCGGCCCCTTTTTTAGATTTCTTTTCATAAATTGTCCTTATGGATTTATGAAATTGTATTCTCGTCCATTCGGGGTCGTCCGGAAGTGAATCGTAGCTGAAACGAATGGAACTCAGTTTCCGAATAATCCTCGTAGGGGGTAGTACACGAGGTATGGAGCAAAAATTGAGGCGGCCCATTTTTTTGATATAATTTCATAATTTTTCCCTATGGATTTATGAAATTGCATTTGCGTCCATTCAGGGGCGTCCGGAAGTGAATCAGAGTTGAAACGAATGGAATTCGGTTTTCGAATAATCCTCGTAGGGGGTAGTACACGAGGTATGGAGCAAAAATTGAGGCGGCCTATTTTTTGAATATCTTTTCATAATTTGTCCCTATAGATTTACGAAATTGCATTTACGTCCATTTGGGATCGTCCATAAGTGAATCGGAGCTGAAACGAATGGAACTCGGTTTCAAATTAATCCTCGTAGGGTAGTACACGAGGTATGGAGCAAAAATTGAGGCGGCCCCTTTTTTAGATTTTTTTTCATAATTTTTCCCAATGGATTTATGAAATTGAATTCACATCCATTCTGGGTCGTCCGGAAGTGAATCGGAGCTGAAACGAATGTAACTCGGTTTCCGAATAATCCTCGTAGGGGGTAGTACACGAGGTATGGAGCAAATATTGAGGCGACCCATTTTTCGGATATCTTTTCATAATTTATCCCAATGGATTTATGAAATTGCATTCGCGTCCATTCGGGGTCGTCCGGAAGTGAATCGGAGCTGAAACGAATGGAACTCGGTTTCTGAATAATCCTCGTAGGGGGTAGTACACGAGGTATGGAGCAAAAATTGAGGCGGCCCCTTTTTTAGATTTCTTTTCATAAATTGTCCTTATGGATTTATGAAATTGTATTCTCGTCCATTCGGGGTCGTCCGGAAGTGAATCGTAGCTGAAACGAATGGAACTCGGTTTCCGAATAATCCTCGTAGGGGGTAGTACACGAGGTATGGAGCAAAAATTGAGGTGGCCCATTTTTTTGATATAATTTCATAATTTTTCCCTATGGATTTATGAAATTGCATTTGCGTCCATTCAGGGTCGTCCGGAAGTGAATCGGAGCTGAAACGAATGGAACTCGGTTTCCGAATTATCTTCGTAGGGGGTAGTACACGAGGTATGGAGCAAAAATTGAGGCAGCCGCTTTTTTGGATTTCTTTTCATAATTTGTCCTTATGGATTTATGAAATTGCATTCGCGTCCATTCGGGGTCATCAAGAAGTGAATCGGAGCTCAAACGAATGGAACTCATTTTTTGAATAATCCTCGTAGGGGGTAATACACGAGGTATGGAGCAAAAATTGAGGTGGCCCGTTTTTTGAATATCTTTTCATAATTTGTCCCTATGGATTTACGAAATTGCACTCGCGTCCATTCGAGGTCGTCCGGAAGTGAATCGGAGCTGAAACGAATGGAACTCGGTTTCAAATTAATCCTCGTAGGGTAGTGCACGAGGTATGGAGCAAAAATTGAGGCGGCCCCTTTTTTTGATTTTTTTCATAATTTTTCCCAATGGATTTATGAAATTGCATTCGCGTCCATTCGGGGTCGTCCGGAAGTGAATCGGAGCTGAAACGAATGGAACTCGGTTTCTGAATAATCCTCGTAGGGGGTAGTACACGAGGTTTGGAGCAAAAATTGAGGCGGCCCCTTTTTTAGATTTCTTTTCATAAATTGTCCTTATGGATTTATGAAATTGTATTCTCGTCCATTCGGGGTCGTCCGGAAGTGAATCGTAGCTGAAACGAATGGAACTCGGTTTCCGAATAATCCTCGTAGGGGGTAGTACACGAGGTATGGAGCAAAAATTGAGGCGGCCCATTTTTTTGATATAATTTCATAATTTTTCCCTATGGATTTATGAAATTGCATTTGCGTCCATTCAGGGGCGTCCGGAAGTGAATCAGAGTTGAAACGAATGGAATTCGGTTTTCGAATAATCCTCGTAGGGGGTAGTACACGAGGTATGGAGTAAAAATTGAGGCGGCCTATTTTTTGAATATCTTTTCATAATTTGTCCCTATAGATTTACGAAATTGCATTTACGTCCATTTGGGGTCGTCCATAAGTGAATCGGAGCTGAAACGAATGGAACTCGGTTTCAAATTAATCCTCGTAGGGTAGTACACGAGGTATGGAGCAAAAATTGAGGCGGCCCCTTTTTTAGATTTTTTTTCATAATTTTTCCCAATGGATTTATGAAATTGAATTCACATCCATTCTGGGTCGTCCGGAAGTGAATCGGAGCTGAAACGAATGTAACTCGGTTTCCGAATAATCCTCGTAGGGGGTAGTACACGAGGTATGGAGCAAAAATTGAGGCGACCCATTTTTAGGATATCTTTTCATAATTTATCCCAATGGATTTATGAAATTGCATTCGCGTCCATTCGGGGTCGTCCGGAAGTGAATCGGAGCTGAAACGAATGGAACTCGGTTTCTGAATAATCCTCGTAGGGGTAGTACACGAGGTATGGAGCAAAAATTGAGGCGGCCCCTTTTTTAGATTTCTTTTCATAAATTGTCCTTATGGATTTATGAAATTGTATTCTCGTCCATTCGGGGTCGTCCGGAAGTGAATCGTAGCTGAAACGAATGGAACTCGGTTTCCGAATAATCCTCGTAGGGGGTAGTACACGAGGTATGGAGCAAAAATTGAGGCGGCCCATTTTTTTGATATAATTTCATAATTTTTCCCTATGGATTTATGAAATTGCATTTGCGTCCATTCAGGGTCGTCCGGAAGTGAATCGGAGCTGAAACGAATGGAACTCGGTTTCCGAATAATCCTCGTAGGGGGTAGTACACGAGGTATGGAGCAAAAATTGAGGCAGCCGCTTTTTTGGATTTCTTTTCATAATTTGTCCTTATGGATTTATGAAATTGCATTCGCGTCCATTCGGGGTCATCCAGAAGTGAATCGGAGCTCAAACGAATGGAACTCATTTTTTGAATAATCCTCGTAGGGGGTACTACACGAGGTATGGAGCAAAAATTGAGGTGGCCCGTTTTTTGAATATCTTTTCATAATTTGTCCCTATGGATTTACGAAATTGCACTCGCGTCCATTCGAGGTCGTCCGGAAGTGAATCGGAGCTGAAACGAATAGAACTCGGTTTCAAATTAATCCTCGTAGGGTAGTGCACGAGGTATGGAGCAAAAATTGAGGCGGCCCCTTTTTTTGATTTTTTTCATAATTTTTCCAAATGGATTTATGAAATTGCATTCGCGTCCATTCGGGGTCGTCCGGAAGTGAATCGGAGCTGAAACGAATGGAACTCGGTTTCTGAATAATCCTCGTAGGGGGTAGTACACGAGGTTTGGAGCAAAAATTGAGGCGGCCCCTTTTTTAGATTTCTTTTCATAAATTGTCCTTATGGATTTATGAAATTGTATTCTCGTCCATTCGGGGTCGTCCGGAAGTGAATCGTAGCTGAAACGAATGGAACTCGGTTTCCGAATAATCCTCGTAGGGGGTAGTACACGAGGTATGGAGCAAAAATTGAGGCGACCCATTTTTTTGATATAAAATTTTTCCCTATGGATTTATGAAATTGCATTTGCGTCCATTCAGGGGCGTCCGGAAGTGAATCAGAGTTGAAACGAATGGAATTCGGTTTTCGAATAATCCTCGTAGGGGGTAGTACACGAGGTATGGAGCAAAAATTAAGGCGGCCTATTTTTTAAATATCTTTTCATAATTTGTCCCTATAGATTTACGAAATTGCATTTACGTCCATTTGGGGTCGTCCATAAGTGAATCGGAGCTGAAACGAATGGAACTCGGTTTCAAATTAATCCTCGTAGGGTAGTACACGAGGTATGGAGCAAAAATTGAGGCGGCCCCTTTTTTAGATTTTTTTTCATAATTTTTCCCAATGGATTTATGAAATTGAATTCGCATCCATTCAGGGTCGTCCGGAAGTGAATCGGAGCTGAAACGAATGTAACTCGGTTTCCGAATAATCCTCGTAGGGGGTAGTACACGAGGTATGGAGCAAAAATTGAGGCGGCCCATTTTTCGGATATCTTTTCATAATTTATCCCAATGGATTTATGAAATTGCATTCGCGTCCATTCGGGGTCGTCCGGAAGTGAATCGGAGCTGAAACGAATGGAACTCGGTTTCTGAATAATCCTCGTAGGGGGTAGTACACGAGGTATGGAGCAAAAATTGAGGCGACCCCTTTTTTAGATTTCTTTTCATAAATTGTCCTTATGGATTTATGAAATTGTATTCTCGTCCATTCAGGGTCGTCCGGAAGTGAATCGTAGCTGAAACGAATGGAACTCGGTTTCCGAATAATCCTCGTAGGGGGTAGTACACGAGGTATGGAGCAAAAATTGAGGCGGCCCATTTTTTTGATATAATTTCATAATTTTTCGCTATGGATTTATGAAATTGCATTTGCGTCCATTCAGGGTCGTCCGGAAGTGAATCGGAGCTGAAACGAATAGAACTCGGTTTCCGAATAATCCTCGTAGGGGGTAGTACACGAGGTATGGAGCAAAAATTGAGGCGGCCGCTTTTTTGGATTTCTTTTCATAATTTGTCCTTATGGATTTATGAAATTTCATTCGCGTCCATTCGGGTTCGTCCGGAAGTGAATCGGAGCTGAAACGAATGGAACTCGGTTTCTGAATAATCCACGTAGGAGGTAGTACACGAGGTATGGAGCAAAAATTGAGGCGGCCCCTTTTTTCGATTTCTTTTCATGAATTGTCCCTATGGATTTATGAAATTGTATTCGCGTCCATTCGGGGTCGTCCGGAAGTGAATCGGAGCTAAAACGAATCGAACTCGGTTTCCGAATAATCCTCGCAAGGGGTGGTACACGAGGTATGGAGCAAAAATTGAGGCGGCCCATTTCTTATATATCTTTTCATAATTTTTCCCTATGGATTTATGAAATTGCATTCGCGTCCATTCGGGGTCGTCCGGAAGTGAATCGGATCTGAAATGAATGGAACTCGGTTTCCGAATAATCCTCGTAGGGGGTAGTACACGAGGTATGGAGCAAAAATTGATGCGGCCCGTTTTTCGGATATCTTTTCATAATTTATCCCAATGGATTTATGAAATTGCATTCGCGTCCATTCGGGGTCGTCCGGAAGTGAATCGGAGCTGAAACGAATGGAACTCGGTTTCTGAATAATCCTCGTAGGGGGTAGTACACGAGGTATGGAGCAAAAATTGAGGCGGCCCCGTTTTAAATTTCTTTTCATAAATTGTCCTTATGGATTTTTGAAATTGTATTCTCGTCCATTCGGGGTCGTCCGGAAGTGAATCGTAGCTGAAACGAATGGAACTCGGTTTCCGAATAATCCTCGTAGGGGGTAGTACACGAGGTATGGAGCAAAAATTGAGGCGGCCCATTTTTTTGATATAATTTCATAATTTTTCCCTATGGATTTATGAAATTGCATTTGCATCCATTCAGGGTCGTCCGGAAGTGAATCGGAGCTGAAACGAATGGAACTCGGTTTCCGAATAATCCTCGTAGGGGGTAGTACACGAGGTATGGAGCAAAAATTGAGGCAGCCGCTTTTTTGGATTTCTTTTCATAATTTGTCCTTTTGGATTTATGAAATTGCATTCGCCTCCATTCGGGGTCGTCCAGAAGTGAATCGGAGCTCAAACGAATGGAACTCATTTTTTGAATAATCCTTGTAGGGGGTAGTACACGAGGTATGGAGCAAAAATTGAGGCAGCCCATTTTTTGAATATCTTTTCATAATTTGTCCCTATGGATTTACGAAATTGCACTCGCGTCCATTCGAGGTCGTCCGGAAGTGAATCGGAGCTGAAACGAATGGAACTCGGTTTCAAATTAATCCTCGTAGGGTAGTGCACGAGGTATGGAGCAAAAATTGAGGCGGCCCCTTTTTTTGATTTTTTTCATAATTTTTCCCAATGGATTTATGAAATTGAATTCGCGTCCATTCAGGGTCGTCCGGAAGTGAATCGGAGCTGAAACGAATGGAACTCGGTTTCCGAATAATCCTCGTAGGGGGTAGTACACGAGGTGTGGAGAAAACATTGAGGTAGCCCATTTTTTATATATCTTTTCATAATTTTTCCCTATGGATTTATGAAATTGCATTCGCGTCCATTCGGGGTCGTCCGGAAGTGAATCGGAGCTGAAACGAATGGAACTCGGTTTCAGAATAATCCTCATAGGGGGTAGTACACGAGGTATGGAGCAAAAATTAAGGCAGCCCATTTTTTGGATATCTTTTCATAATTTGTCCCTATAAATTTATGAAATTGCATTCGCGTCCATTCGCGGTCGTCGGGAAGTGAATCGGAGTTGAAACGAATGGAATTCGGTTTTTGAATAATCCTCGTAGGGGGTAGTACACGAGGTATGGAGCAAAAATTGACGCGGCCTATTTTTTGAATATATTTTCATAATTTGTCCCTATAGATTTATGAAATTGCATTTACGTCCATTTGGGGTCGTCCGTAAGTGAATCGGAGCTGAAACGAATGGAACTCGGTTTCAAATTAATCCTCGTAGGGTAGTACACGAGGTATGCAGCAAAAATTGAGGCGGCCCCTTTTTTAGATTTTTTTTCATAATTTTTCCCAATGGATTTATGAAATTTAATTCGCGTTCATTCAGGGTCGTCCGGAAGTGAATCGGAGCTGAAACGAATGGAACTCGGTTTCTGAATAATCCTCGTAGGGGGTAGTACACGAGGTATGGAGCAAAAATTAAATCGGCCCCTTTTTTAGATTTCTTTTCATAAATTGTCCTTATGGATTTATGAAATTATATTCGCGTCCATTCGGGGTCGTCCGGATGTGAATCGGAGCTGAAACGAATGGAACTCGGTTTCCGAATAATCCTCGTAGGGGGTAGTACACGAGGTATGGAGCAAAAATTGAGGCGGCCCATTTTTTTGATATAATTTCATAATTTTTCCCTATGGATTTATGAAATTGCATTTGCGTCCATTCAGGGTCGTCCGGAAGTGAATCGGAGCTGAAACGAATGGAACTCGATTTCCGAATAATCCTCGTAGGGGGTAGTACACGAGGTATGGAGCAAAAATTGAGGCAGCCACTTTTTTGGATTTCTTTTCATAATTTGTCCCTATGGATTTATCAAATTGCATTCGCGTCCATTCGGGGTCGTCCGGAAGTGAATCGGAGCTGAAACGAATGGAACTCGGTTTCCGAATAATCCTCGTAGGAGGTAGTACACGAGGTGTAGAGAAAAAATTGAGGTAGCCCATTTTTTATATATCTTTTCATAATTTTTCCCTGTGGATTTATGAAATTGCATTCGCGTCCATTCGGGGTCGTCCGGAAGTGAATCGGAGCTGAAACGAATGGAACTCGGTTTCGGAATAATCCTCATAGGGGGTAGTACACGAGGTATGGAGCAAAAATTGAGGCAGCCCATTTTTTGGATATCTTTTCATAATTTGTCCCTATAAATTTTTGAAATTGCATTCGCCTCCATTCGCGGTCGTCGGGAAGTGAATCGGAGTTGAAACGAATGGAATTCGGTTTTCGAATAATCCTCGTAGGGGGTAGTACACGAGGTATGGAGCAAAAATTGAGGCGGCCTATTTTTTGAATATCTTTTCATAATTTGTCCCTATAGATTTACAAAATTGCATTTACGTCCATTTGGGGTCGTCCGTAAGTGAATCGGAGCTGAAACGAATGGAACTCGGTTTCCGAATAATCCTCGTAGGGGGTGGTACACGAGGTATAGAGCAAAAATTGAGGCGGCCCCTTTTTTGGATTTCTTTTCATAATTTATCCCAATGGATTTATGAAATTTCATTCGCGTCCATTCGGGGACGTCCGGAAGTGAATCGGAGCTGAAACGAATGGAACTCGGTTTCTGAATAATCCACGTAGGGGGTAGTACACGAGGTATGGAGCAAAAATTGAGGTGGCCCCTTTTTTATTTCTTTTCATAAATTGTCCCTATGGAATTATTAAATTGTATTTGCGTCCATTCGGGGTCTTCCGGAAGTCAATCGTAGCTGAAACGAATCGAACTCGGTTTCCGAATAATCCTCGCAAGGGGTGGTACACGAGGTATGGAGCAAAAATTGAGGCGGCCCATTTCTTATATATCTTTTCATAATTTTTCTCTATGGATTTATGAAATTGCATTCGCGTCCATTCGGGGTCGTCCGGAAGTGAATCGGATCAGAAACTAATGTACTCGGTTTCCGAATAATCCTCGTAGGGGGTAGTACACGAGGTATGGAGCAAAAATTGAGGCGGCCCGTTTTTCGGATACCTTTTGATAATTTATCCCAATGGATTTATGAAATTCCATTCGCGTCCATTCGGGGTCGTCCGGAAGTGAATCGGAGCTGAAACGAATGGAACTCGGTTTCTGAATAATCCTCGTAGGGGGTAGTACACAAGGTATGGAGCAAAAATTGGGCGGCCTCTTTTTTAGATTTCTTTTCATAAATTGTCCTTATGGATTTATGAAATTGTATTCGCGTCCATTCGGGGTCGTCCAGAAGTGAATCGGAGCTGAAACGAATGGAACTCGGTTTCCGAATAATCCTCGTAGGGGGTAGTACACGAGGTATGGAGCAAAAATTGAGGCGGCCCAATTTTTGGATATAATTTCATAATTTTTCCCTATGGATTTATGAAATTGCATTTGCGTCCATTCAGGGTCGTCCGGAAGTGAATCGGAGTTGAAACGAATGGAACTCGGTTTCCGAATAATCCTCGTAAGGGGTAGTACACGAGGTATTGAGCAAAAATTGAGGTGTCCCTTTTTTGGATTTCTTTTCATAATTTGTCCCTATGGATTTATGAAATTGCATTCACGTCCATTCGGGGTCATCGGGAAGTGAATCGGAGCTGAAACGAATGGAACTCGGTTTCCAAATAATCCTCGTAGGGGGTACACGAGGTATGGAGCAAAAATTGAGGCGGCCCCTATTTTTGATTTCTTTTCATAATTTATCCCTATAGATTTATAAAATTGCATTCGCATCCATTTAGGGTCGTCCGGAAGTGAATCGGAGCTGAAACAAATGGAACTCGGTTTCTGAATAATCCTCATAGGGGGTAGTACACGAGGTATGGGGCAAAAATTGAGGCGGCCCATTATTTGAATATCTTTTCATAATTTGTCCCTATAGATTTACGAAATTGCATTCGCGTCCATTTGGGGTCGTCCGTAAGTGAATCGGAGCTGAAACGAATGGAACTCGGTATCCGAATAATCCTCATAGGGGGTAGTACACGAGGTATGGAGCAAAAAATTGAGGCGGCCCCTTTTTTCGATTTCTTTTCATAATTTATCCCAATGGATTTATGAAATTTCATTCGCGTTCATTCGGGGTCGTCCGGAAGTGAATCGTAGCTGAAATGAATGGAACTCGGTTTCTGAATAATCCTCGTAGGGGGGTAGTACACGAGGTATGGAGCAAATATTGAGGCGGCCCCTTTTTTTGATTTCTTTTCATAAATTTTCCTTATGGATTTATGAAATTGTATTCGCGTCCATTCGGGGTCGTCCGGAAGTGGATCGGAGCTGAAACGAATGGAACTCGGTTTCCGAATAATCCTCGCAAGGGGTGGTACACGAGGTATGGAGCAAAAATTGAGGCATCCCCTTTTTTTAATTTCTTTTCATATTGTCCCTATGGATTTATCAAATTGCATTCGCGTCCATTCGGGGTCGTCCGGAAGTGAATCGGTGTTGAAACGAATGGAACTCGGTTTCCGAATAATCCTCATAGGGGGTAGTACACGAGGTATGGAGCAAAAATTGAGGCAGCCCGTTTTTTATATATCTTTTCATTATTTTTCCCTGTAGATTTATGAAATTGCATTCGCGTCCATTCGGTGTCGTCG
Organism: Apium graveolens; assembly: GCF_009905375.1. Taxonomy (NCBI): domain Eukaryota; kingdom Viridiplantae; phylum Streptophyta; class Magnoliopsida; order Apiales; family Apiaceae; genus Apium; species Apium graveolens. The sequence goes on along the minus strand of NC_133657.1, from coordinate 207,202,442 downwards.
GGAAGTGAATCGGAGCTGAAACGAATGGAATTCGGTTTTCGAATAATCCTCATAGGGGGTAGTACACGAGGTTTGGAGTAAAAATTGAGGCGGCCCCTTTTTCGAATATCTTTTCATAATATATCCCAATGGATTTATGAAATTTCATTTGCGTCCATTTGGGGCGTCCGTAAGTGAATCGGAGCTGAAACGAATGGAACTCGGTTTACGAATAATCCTCGTAGGGGGTGGTACACGAGGTATAGAGCCAAAATTGAGGCGGCCCCTTTTTTGGATTTCTTTTCATAATATATCCCAATGGATTTATGAAATTTCATTCGCGTCCATTCGGGGTCGTCCGGAAGTGAATCGGAGCTAAAATGAATGGAACTCGGTTTCCAAATAATCCTCGTAGGGGGTACACGAGGTATGGAGCAAAAATTGAGGCGGCCCCTTTTTATTATTTCTTTTCATAATTTGTCCCTATGGATTTATGAAATTGCATTCGCGTCCATTTAGGGTCGTCCGGAAGTGAATCGGAGCTGAAACGAATGGAACTCGGTTTCTGAATAATCCTCATAGAGGGTAGTACACGAGGTATGGGGCAAAAATTGAGGTGAGCCATTTTTTGAATATCTTTTCATAATTTGTCCCTATAGATTTACGAAATTGCACTCGCGTCCATTTAGGGTCGTCCATAAGTGAATCGGAGCTGAAACGAATGGAACTCGGTTTCCGAATAATCCTCGTAGGGGGTAGTACACGAGGTATGGAGCAAAAATTGAGGTGGCCCCTTTTTTGGATATCTTTTCATAATTTATCCCAATTGATTTATGAAATTTCATTCGCGTCGATTCGGGGTCGTCCGGAAGTGAATCGGAGCTGAAACGAATGGAACTCAGTTTCCGAATAATCCTCGTAGGGGGTAGTACACGAGGTATGGAGCAAAAATTGAGGCGGCCCCTTTTTTTGATTTCTTTTCATAAATTTTTCCTATGGATTTACGAAATTGTATTCGCGTCCATTCGGGGTCGTCCGGAAGTGAATCGGAGCTGAAACGAATAGAACTCGGTTTCCGAATAATCCTCACAAGGGGTGGTACACGAGGTATGGAGCAAAAATTGAGGCATCCCCTTTTTTTTGATTACTTTTCATATTGTCCCTATGGATTTATCAAATTGCATTCGCGTCCATTCGGGGTCGTCCGGAAGTGAATCGGAGCTGAAACGAATGGAACTCGGTTTCCGAATAATCCTCATAGGGGGTAGTACACGAGGTATGGAGCAAAAATTGAGGCAGCCCATTTTTTGGATATCTTTTCATAATTTTTCCCTATAGATTTATGAAATTGCATTCGCGTCCATTCGCGGTCGTCGGGAAGTGATTCGGAGCTGAAACGAATGGAATTCGGTTTTCGAATAATCCTCGTAGGGGGTAGTAAATGAGGTATGGAGCAAAAATTGAGGCGGCCCATTTTTTGAATATCTTTTCATAATTTATCCCTATAGATTTAAGAAATTGTATTCGCGTTCATTTGGGGTCGTCCGTAAGTGAATCGGAGCTGAAACGAATGGAACTCGGTTTCCGAATAATCCTCGTAGGGGCTAGTACACGAGGTATGGAGCAAAAATTGAGGCGGCCCCTTTTTTGGATTTCTTTTCATAATTTATCCCAATGGATTTATGAAATTTCATTCGCGTCCATTCGGGGTCGTCCGGAAGTGAATCGGAGCTGAAACGAATGGAACTCGGTTTCTGAATAATCCTAGTAGGGGGTAGTACACGAGGTATGGGGCAAAAATTGAGGTGAGCCATTTTTTGAATATCTTTTCATAATTTGTCCCTATAGATTTACGAAATTGCACTCGCGTCCATTTAGGGTCGTCCATAAGTGAATCGGAGCTGAAACGAATGGAACTCGGTTTCCGAATAATCCTCGTAGGGGGTAGTACACGAGGTATGGAGCAAAAATTGAGGTGGCCCCTTTTTTGGATATCTTTTCATAATTTATCCCAATTGATTTATGAAATTTCATTCGCGTCGATTCGGGGTCGTCCGGAAGTGAATCGGAGCTGAAACGAATGGAACTCAGTTTCCGAATAATCCTCGTAGGGGGTAGTACACGAGGTATGGAGCAAAAATTGAGGCGGCCCCTTTTTTTGATTTCTTTTCATAAATTTTTCCTATGGATTTACGAAATTGTATTCGCGTCCATTCGGGGTCGTCCGGAAGTGAATCGGAGCTGAAACGAATAGAACTCGGTTTCCGAATAATCCTCACAAGGGGTGGTACACGAGGTATGGAGCAAAAATTGAGGCATCCCCTTTTTTTTGATTACTTTTCATATTGTCCCTATGGATTTATCAAATTGCATTCGCGTCCATTCGGGGTCGTCCGGAAGTGAATCGGAGCTGAAACGAATGGAACTCGGTTTCCGAATAATCCTCATAGGGGGTAGTACACGAGGTATGGAGCAAAAATTGAGGCAGCCCATTTTTTGGATATCTTTTCATAATTTTTCCCTATAGATTTATGAAATTGCATTCGCGTCCATTCGCGGTCGTCGGGAAGTGATTCGGAGCTGAAACGAATGGAATTCGGTTTTCGAATAATCCTCTTAGGGGGTAGTAAATGAGGTATGGAGCAAAAATTGAGGCGGCCCATTTTTTGAATATCTTTTCATAATTTATCCCTATAGATTTAAGAAATTGTATTCGCGTTCATTTGGGGTCGTCCGTAAGTGAATCGGAGCTGAAACGAATGGAACTCGGTTTCCGAATAATCCTCGTAGGGGCTAGTACACGAGGTATGGAGCAAAAATTGAGGCGGCCCCTTTTTTGGATTTCTTTTCATAATTTATCCCAATGGATTTATGAAATTTCATTCGCGTCCATTCGGGGTCGTCCGGAAGTGAATCGGAGCTGAAAGGAATGGAACTCGGTTTCTGAATAATCCTAGTAGGGGGTAGTACACGAGGTATGGAGCAAAAATTGAGGGGTCCCCTTTTTTTTATTTCTTTTCATAAATTGTCCTTATGGATTTATTAAATTGTATTTGCGTCCATTCGGGGTCGTCCGGAAGTGAATCGGAGCTGAAACGAATCGAACTCGGTTTCCGAATAATCCTCGCAAGGGGTGGTACACGAGGTATGGAGCAAAAATTGAGGCGGCCCATTTCTTAATTATCTTTTCATAATTTTTCCATATGGATTTATGAAATTGCATTCGCGTCCATTCGGGGTCGTCCGGAAGTGAATCGGATCTGAAACTAATGTACTCGGTTTCCGAATAATCCTCGTAGGGGGTAGTACACGAGGTATGGAGCAAAAATTGAGGCGGCCCGTTTTTCGGATACCTTTTCATAATTTATCCCAATGGATTTATGAAATTGCATTCGCGTCCATTCGGGGTCGTCCGGAAGTGAATCGGAGCTGAAACGAATGGAACTCGGTTTCTGAATAATCCTCGTAGGGGGTAGTACACGAGGTATGGAGCAAAAATTGGGCGGCCTCTTTTTTAGATTTCTTTTCATAAATTGTCCTTATGGATTTATGAAATTGTATTCGCGTCCATTCGGGGTCGTCCAGAAGTGAATCGGGGCTGAAACGAATGGAACTCGGTTTCCGAATAATCCTCGTAGGGGGTAGTACATGAGGTATGGAGCAAAAATTGAGGCGGCCCAATTTTTGGATATAATTTCATAACTTTTCCCTATGGATTTATGAAATTGCATTTGCGTCCATTCAGGGTCGTCCGGAAGTGAATCGGAGTTGAAACGAATGGAACTCGGTTTCCGAATAATCCTCGTAAGGGGTAGTACACGAGGTATTGAGCAAAAATTGAGGTGTCCCTTTTTTGGATTTCTTTTCATAATTTGTCCCTATGGATTTATGAAATTGCATTCACGTCCATTCGGGGTCGTCGGGAAGTGAATCGGAGCTGAAACGAATGGAACTCGGTTTCCAAATAATCCTCGTAGGGGGTACACGAGGTATGGAGCAAAAATTGAGGCGGCCCCTATGTTTGATTTCTTTTCATAATTTGTCCCTATAGATTTATAAAATTACATTCGCATCCATTTAGGGTCGTCCGGAAGTGAATCGGAGCTGAAACAAATGGAACTCGGTTTCTGAATAATCCTCATAGGGGGTAGTACACGAGGTATGGGGCAAAAATTGAGGCGGCCCATTATTTGAATATCTTTTCATAATTTGTCCCTATAGATTTACGAAATTGCATTCGCGTCCATTTGGGGTCGTCCGTAAGTGAATCGGAGCTGAAACGAATGGAACTCGGTATCCGAATAATCCTCCTAGGGGGTAGTACACGAGGTATGGAGCAAAAAATTGAGGCGGCCCCTTTTTTCGATTTCTTTTCATAATTTATCCCAATGGATTTATGAAATTTCATTCGCGTTCATTCGGGGTCGTCCGGAAGTGAATCGTAGCTGAAATGAATGGAACTCGGTTTCTGAATAATCCTCGTAGGGGGGTAGTACACGAGGTATGGAGCAAATATTGAGGCGGCCCCTTTTTTTGATTTCTTTTCATAAATTTTCCTTATGGATTTATGAAATTGTATTCGCGTCCATTCGGGGTCGTCCGGAAGTGGATCGGAGCTGAAACGAATGGAACTCGATTTCCGAATAATCCTCGCAAGGGGTGGTACACGAGGTATGGAGCAAAAATTGAGGCATCCCCTTTTTTTAATTTCTTTTCATATTGTCCCTATGGATTTATCAAATTGCATTCGCGTCCATTCGGGGTCGTCCGGAAGTGAATCGGTGTTGAAACGAATGGAACTCAGTTTCCGAATAATCCTCATAGGGGGTAGTACACGAGGTATGGAGCAAAAATTGAGGCAGCCCGTTTTTTATATATCTTTTCATTATTTGTCCCTGTAGATTTATGAAATTGCATTCGCGTCCATTCGGTGTCGTCGGGAAGTGAATCGGAGCTGAAACGAATGGAATTCGGTTTTCGAATAATCCTCATAGGGGGTAGTACACGAGGTTTGGAGTAAAAATTGAGGCGGCCCCTTTTTCAAATATCTTTTCATAATTTGTCCCTATAGATTTACGAAATTGCATTTGCGTCCATTTGGGGCGTCCGTAAGTGAATCGGAGCTGAAACGAATGGAACTCGGTTTACGAATAATCCTCGTAGGGGTGGTACACGAGGTATAGAGCCAAAATTGAGGCGGCCCCTTTTTTGGATTTCTTTTCATAATATATCCCAATGGATTTATAAAATTTCATTCGCGTCCATTCGGGGTCGTCCGGAAGTGAATCGGAGCTAAAATGAATGGAACTCGGTTTCCAAATAATCCTCGTAGGGGGTACACGAGGTATGGAGCAAAAATTGAGGCGGCCCCTTTTTATTATTTCTTTTCATAATTTGTCCCTATGGATTTATGAAATTGCATTCGCGTCCATTTAGGGTCATCCGGAAGTGAATCGGAGCTGAAACGAATGGAACTCGGTTTCTGAATAATCCTCATAGAGGGTAGTACACGAGGTATGGGGTAAAAATTGAGGTGAGCCATTTTTTGAATATCTTTTCATAATTTGTCCCTATAGATTTACGAAATTGCACTCGCGTCCATTTAGGGTCGTCCATAAGTGAATCGGAGCTGAAACGAATGGAACTCGGTTTCCGAATAATCCTCGTAGGGGGTAGTACACGAGGTATGGAGCAAAAATTGAGGCAGCCCATTTTTTGGATATCTTTTCATAATTTTTCCCTATAGATTTATGAAATTGCATTCGCGTCCATTCGCGGTCGTCGGGAAGTGATTCGGAGCTGAAACGAATGGAATTCGGTTTTCGAATAATCCTCGTAGGGGGTAGTAAATGAGGTATGGAGCAAAAATTGAGGCGGCCCATTTTTTGAATATCTTTTCATAATTTATCCCTATAGATTTAAGAAATTGTATTCGCGTTCATTTGGGGTCGTCCGTAAGTGAATCGGAGCTGAAACGAATGGAACTCGGTTTCCGAATAATCCTCGTAGGGGCTAGTACACGAGGTATGGAGCAAAAATTGAGGCGGCCCCTTTTTTGGATTTCTTTTCATAATTTATCCCAATGGATTTATGAAATTTCATTCGCGTCCATTCGGGGTCGTCCGGAAGTGAATCGGAGCTGAAACGAATGGAACTCGGTTTCTGAATAATCCTAGTAGGGGGTAGTACACGAGGTATGGGGCAAAAATTGAGGTGAGCCATTTTTTGAATATCTTTTCATAATTTGTCCCTATAGATTTACGAAATTGCACTCGCGTCCATTTAGGGTCGTCCATAAGTGAATCGGAGCTGAAACGAATGGAACTCGGTTTCCGAATAATCCTCGTAGGGGGTAGTACACGAGGTATGGAGCAAAAATTGAGGTGGCCCCTTTTTTGGATATCTTTTCATAATTTATCCCAATTGATTTATGAAATTTCATTCGCGTCGATTCGGGGTCGTCCGGAAGTGAATCGGAGCTGAAACGAATGGAACTCAGTTTCCGAATAATCCTCGTAGGGGGTAGTACACGAGGTATGGAGCAAAAATTGAGGCGGCCCCTTTTTTTGATTTCTTTTCATAAATTTTTCCTATGGATTTACGAAATTGTATTCGCGTCCATTCGGGGTCGTCCGGAAGTGAATCGGAGCTGAAACGAATAGAACTCGGTTTCCGAATAATCCTCACAAGGGGTGGTACACGAGGTATGGAGCAAAAATTGAGGCATCCCCTTTTTTTTGATTACTTTTCATATTGTCCCTATGGATTTATCAAATTGCATTCGCGTCCATTCGGGGTCGTCCGGAAGTGAATCGGAGCTGAAACGAATGGAACTCGGTTTCCGAATAATCCTCATAGGGGGTAGTACACGAGGTATGGAGCAAAAATTGAGGCAGCCCATTTTTTGGATATCTTTTCATAATTTTTCCCTATAGATTTATGAAATTGCATTCGCGTCCATTCGCGGTCGTCGGGAAGTGATTCGGAGCTGAAACGAATGGAATTCGGTTTTCGAATAATCCTCTTAGGGGGTAGTAAATGAGGTATGGAGCAAAAATTGAGGCGGCCCATTTTTTGAATATCTTTTCATAATTTATCCCTATAGATTTAAGAAATTGTATTCGCGTTCATTTGGGGTCGTCCGTAAGTGAATCGGAGCTGAAACGAATGGAACTCGGTTTCCGAATAATCCTCGTAGGGGCTAGTACACGAGGTATGGAGCAAAAATTGAGGCGGCCCCTTTTTTGGATTTCTTTTCATAATTTATCCCAATGGATTTATGAAATTTCATTCGCGTCCATTCGGGGTCGTCCGGAAGTGAATCGGAGCTGAAAGGAATGGAACTCGGTTTCTGAATAATCCTAGTAGGGGGTAGTATACGAGGTATGGAGCAAAAATTGAGGGGTCCCCTTTTTTTTATTTCTTTTCATAAATTGTCCTTATGGATTTATTAAATTGTATTTGCGTCCATTCGGGGTCGTCCGGAAGTGAATCGGAGCTGAAACGAATCGAACTCGGTTTCCGAATAATCCTCGCAAGGGGTGGTACACGAGGTATGGAGCAAAAATTGAGGCGGCCCATTTCTTAATTATCTTTTCATAATTTTTCCATATGGATTTATGAAATTGCATTCGCGTCCATTCGGGGTCGTCCGGAAGTGAATCGGATCTGAAACTAATGTACTCGGTTTCCGAATAATCCTCGTAGGGGGTAGTACACGAGGTATGGAGCAAAAATTGAGGCGGCCCGTTTTTCGGATACCTTTTCATAATTTATCCCAATGGATTTATGAAATTGCATTCGCGTCCATTCGGGGTCGTCCGGAAGTGAATCGGAGCTGAAACGAATGGAACTCGGTTTCTGAATAATCCTCGTAGGGGGTAGTACACGAGGTATGGAGCAAAAATTGGGCGGCCTCTTTTTTAGATTTCTTTTCATAAATTGTCCTTATGGATTTATGAAATTGTATTCGCGTCCATTCGGGGTCGTCCAGAAGTGAATCGGGGCTGAAACGAATGGAACTCGGTTTCCGAATAATCCTCGTAGGGGGTAGTACATGAGGTATGGAGCAAAAATTGAGGCGGCCCAATTTTTGGATATAATTTCATAACTTTTCCCTATGGATTTATGAAATTGCATTTGCGTCCATTCAGGGTCGTCCGGAAGTGAATCGGAGTTGAAACGAATGGAACTCGGTTTCCGAATAATCCTCGTAAGGGGTAGTACACGAGGTATTGAGCAAAAATTGAGGTGTCCCTTTTTTGGATTTCTTTTCATAATTTGTCCCTATGGATTTATGAAATTGCATTCACGTCCATTCGGGGTCGTCGGGAAGTGAATCGGAGCTGAAACGAATGGAACTCGGTTTCCAAATAATCCTCGTAGGGGGTACACGAGGTATGGAGCAAAAATTGAGGCGGCCCCTATGTTTGATTTCTTTTCATAATTTGTCCCTATAGATTTATAAAATTGCATTCGCATCCATTTAGGGTCGTCCGGAAGTGAATCGGAGCTGAAACAAATGGAACTCGGTTTCTGAATAATCCTCATAGGGGGTAGTACACGAGGTATGGGGCAAAAATTGAGGCGGCCCATTATTTGAATATCTTTTCATAATTTGTCCCTATAGATTTACGAAATTGCATTCGCGTCCATTTGGGGTCGTCCGTAAGTGAATCGGAGCTGAAACGAATGGAACTCGGTATCCGAATAATCCTCCTAGGGGGTAGTACACGAGGTATGGAGCAAAAAATTGAGGCGGCCCCTTTTTTCGATTTCTTTTCATAATTTATCCCAATGGATTTATGAAATTTCATTCGCGTTCATTCGGGGTCGTCCGGAAGTGAATCGTAGCTGAAATGAATGGAACTCGGTTTCTGAATAATCCTCGTAGGGGGGTAGTACACGAGGTATGGAGCAAATATTGAGGCGGCCCCTTTTTTTGATTTCTTTTCATAAATTTTCCTTATGGATTTATGAAATTGTATTCGCGTCCATTCGGGGTCGTCCGGAAGTGGATCGGAGCTGAAACGAATGGAACTCGATTTCCGAATAATCCTCGCAAGGGGTGGTACACGAGGTATGGAGCAAAAATTGAGGCATCCCCTTTTTTTAATTTCTTTTCATATTGTCCCTATGGATTTATCAAATTGCATTCGCGTCCATTCGGGGTCGTCCGGAAGTGAATCGGTGTTGAAACGAATGGAACTCAGTTTCCGAATAATCCTCATAGGGGGTAGTACACGAGGTATGGAGCAAAAATTGAGGCAGCCCGTTTTTTATATATCTTTTCATTATTTGTCCCTGTAGATTTATGAAATTGCATTCGCGTCCATTCGGTGTCGTCGGGAAGTGAATCGGAGCTGAAACGAATGGAATTCGGTTTTCGAATAATCCTCATAGGGGGTAGTACACGAGGTTTGGAGTAAAAATTGAGGCGGCCCCTTTTTCAAATATCTTTTCATAATTTGTCCCTATAGATTTACGAAATTGCATTTGCGTCCATTTGGGGCGTCCGTAAGTGAATCGGAGCTGAAACGAATGGAACTCGGTTTACGAATAATCCTCGTAGGGGTGGTACACGAGGTATAGAGCCAAAATTGAGGCGGCCCCTTTTTTGGATTTCTTTTCATAATATATCCCAATGGATTTATGAAATTTCATTCGCGTCCATTCGGGGTCGTCCGGAAGTGAATCGGAGCTAAAATGAATGGAACTCGGTTTCCAAATAATCCTCGTAGGGGGTACACGAGGTATGGAGCAAAAATTGAGGCGGCCCCTTTTTATTATTTCTTTTCATAATTTGTCCCTATGGATTTATGAAATTGCATTCGCGTCCATTTAGGGTCATCCGGAAGTGAATCGGAGCTGAAACGAATGGAACTCGGTTTCTGAATAATCCTCATAGAGGGTAGTACACGAGGTATGGGGTAAAAATTGAGGTGAGCCATTTTTTGAATATCTTTTCATAATTTGTCCCTATAGATTTACGAAATTGCACTCGCGTCCATTTAGGGTCGTCCATAAGTGAATCGGAGCTGAAACGAATGGAACTCGGTTTCCGAATAATCCTCGTAGGGGGTAGTACACGAGGTATGGAGCAAAAATTGAGGTGGCCCCTTTTTTGGATATCTTTTCATAATTTATCCCAATTGATTTATGAAATTTCATTCGCGTCGATTCGGGGTCGTCCGGAAGTGAATCGGAGCTGAAACGAATGGAACTCGGTTTCCGAATAATCCTCGTAGGGGGTAGTACACGAGGTATGGAGCAAAAATTGAGGCGGCCCCTTTTTTTGATTTCTTTTCATAAATTTTTCCTATGGATTTACGAAATTGTATTCGCGTCCATTCGGGGTCGTCCGGAAGTGAATCGGAGCTGAAACGAATAGAACTCGGTTTCCGAATAATCCTCACAAGGGGTGGTACACGAGGTATGGAGCAAAAATTGAGGCATCCCCTTTTTTTTGATTACTTTTCATATTGTCCCTATGGATTTATCAAATTGCATTCGCGTCCATTCGGGGTCGTCCGGAAGTGAATCGGAGCTGAAACGAATGGAACTCGGTTTCCGAATAATCCTCATAGGGGGTAGTACACGAGGTATGGAGCAAAAATTGAGGCAGCCAATTTTTTGGATATCTTTTCATAATTTTTCCCTATAGATTTATGAAATTGCATTCGCGGTCGTCGGGAAGTGATTCGGAGCTGAAACGAATGGAATTCGGTTTTCGAATAATCCTCGTAGGGGGTAGTAAATGAGGTATGGAGCAAAAATTGAGGCGTCCCATTTTTTGAATATCTTTTCATAATTTATCCCTATAGATTTAAGAAATTGTATTCGCGTTCATTTGGGGTCATCCGTAAGTGAATCGGAGCTGAAACGAATGGAACTCGGTTTCCGAATAATCCTCGTAGGGGCTAGTACACGAGGTTTGGAGCAAAAATTGAGGCGGCCCCTTTTTTGGATTTCTTTTCATAATTTATCCCAATGGATTTATGAAATTTCATTCGCGTCCATTCGGGGTCGTCCGGAAGTGAATCGGAGCTGAAACGAATGGAACTCGGTTTCTGAATAATCCTAGTAGGGGGTAGTACACGAGGTATGGAGCAAAAATTGAGGGGTCCCCTTTTTTTTATTTCTTTTCATCAATTGTCCCTATGGATTTATTAAATTGTATTTGCGTCCATTCGGGGTCGTCCGGAAGTGAATCGGAGCTGAAACGAATCGAACTCGGTTTCCGAATAATCCTCGCAAGGGGTGGTACACGAGGTATGGAGCAAAAATTGAGGCGGCCCATTTCTTAATTATCTTTTCATAATTTTTCCATATGGATTTATGAAATTGCATTCGCGTCCATTCGGGGTCGTCCGGAAGTGAATCGGATCTGAAACTAATGTACTCGGTTTCCGAATAATCCTCGTAGGGGGTAGTACACGAGGTATGGAGCAAAAATTGAGGCGGCCCATTTTTCGGATACCTTTTCATAATTTATCCCAATGGATTTATGAAATTGCATTCGCGTCCATTCGGGGTCGTCCGGAAGTGAATCGGAGCTGAAACGAATGGAACTCGGTTTCTGAATAATCCTCGTAGGGGGTAGTACACGAGGTATGGAGCAAAAATTGGGCGGCCTCTTTTTTAGATTTCTTTTCATAAATTGTCCTTATGGATTTATGAAATTGTATTCGCGTCCATTCGGGGTCGTCCAGAAGTGAATCGGGGCTGAAACGAATGGAACTCGGTTTCCGAATAATCCTCGTAGGGGGTAGTACATGAGGTATGGAGCAAAAATTGAGGCGGCCCAATTTTTGGATATAATTTCATAATTTTTCCCAATGGATTTATGAAATTGCATTTGCGTCCATTCAGGGTCGTCCGGAAGTGAATCGGAGTTGAAACGAATGGAACTCGGTTTCCGAATAATCCTCGTAAGGGGTAGTACACGAGGTATTGAGCAAAAATTGAGGTGTCCCTTTTTTGGATTTCTTTTCATAATTTGTCCCTATGGATTTATGAAATTGCATTCACGTCCATTCGGGGTCGTCGGGAAGTGAATCGGAGCTGAAACGAATGGAACTCGGTTTCCAAATAATCCTCGTAGGGGGTACACGAGGTATGGAGCAAAAATTGAGGCGGCCCCTATTTTTGATTTCTTTTCATAATTTGTCCCTATAGATTTATAAAATTGCATTCGCATCCATTTAGGGTCGTCCGGAAGTGAATCGGAGCTGAAACAAATGGAACTCGGTTTCTGAATAATCCTCATAGGGGGTAGTACACGAGGTATGGGGCAAAAATTGAGGCGGCCCATTATTTGAATATATTTTCATAATTTGTCCCTATAGATTTACGAAATTGCATTCGCGTCCATTTGGGGTCGTCCGTAAGTGAATCGGAGCTGAAACGAATGGAACTCGGTATCCGAATAATCCTCGTAGGGTGTAGTACACGAGGTATGGAGCAAAAATTGAGGTGGCCCCTTTTTCGATTTCTTTTCATAATTTATCCCAATGGATTTATGAAATTTCATTTGCGTTCATTCGGGGTCATCCGGAAGTGAATCGGAGCTGAAATGAATGGAACTCGGTTTTCGAATAATCCTCGTAGGGGGGTAGTACACGAGGTATGGAGCAAATATTGAGGCGGTCCCTTTTTTTGATTTCTTTTCATAAATTGTCCTTATGGATTTATGAAATTGTATTCGCGTCCATTCGCGGTCGTCCGGAAGTGGATCGGAGCTGAAACGAATGGAACTCGGTTTCCGAATAATCCTCGCAAGGGGTGGTACACGAGGTATGGAGCAAAAATTGAGGCATCCCCTTTTTTTAATTTCTTTTCATATTGTCCCTATGGATTTATCAAATTGCATTCGCGTCCATTCGGGGTCGTCCGGAAGTGAATCGGAGTTGAAACGAATGGAACTCGGTTTCCGAATAATCCTCATAGGGGGGTAGTACACGAGGTATGGAGCAAAAATTAAGGCAGCCCATTTTTTATATATCTTTTCATTATTTGTCCCTGTAGATTTATGAAATTGCATTCGCGTCCATTCGGTGTCGTCGGGAAGTGAATCGGAGCTGAAACGAATGGAATTCGGTTTTCGAATAATCCTCATAGGGGTAGTACATGAGGTTTGGAGTAAAAATTGAGGCGGCCCCTTTTTCGAATATCTTTTCATAATTTGTCCGTATAGATTTAAGAAATTGCATTTGCGTCCATTTGGGGCGTCCGTAAGTGAATCGGAGCTGAAACGAATGGAACTCGGTTTACGAATAATCCTCGTAGGGGGTGGTACACGAGGTATAGAGCCAAAATTGAGGCGGCCCCTTTTTTGGATTTCTTTTCATAATTTATCCCAATGGATTTATGAAATTTCATTCGCGTCCATTCGGGGTCGTCCGGAAGTGAATCGGAGCTAAAATGAATGGAACTCGGTTTCCAAATAATCCTCGTAGGGGGTACACGAGGTATGGAGCAAAAATTGAGGCGGCCCCTTTTTATTATTTCTTTTCATAATTTGTCCCTATGGATTTATGAAATTGCATTCGTGTCCATTTAGGGTCGTCCGGAAGTGAATCGGAGCTGAAACGAATGGAACTCGGTTTTTGAATAATCCTCATAGAGGGTAGTACACGAGGTATGGGGAAAAAATTGAGGTGGGCCATTTTTTGAATATCTTTTCATAATTTGTCCCTATAGATTTACGAAATTGCACTCGCATCCATTTAGGGTCGTCCATTAGTGAATCGAAGCTGAAACGAATGGAACTCGGTTTCTGAATAATCCTTGTAGGGGGTAGTACACGAGGTATGGAGCAAAAATTGAGGCGGCCCCTTTTTTGGATATCTTTTCATATTTTATCCCAATTGATTAATGAAATTTCATTCACGTCGATTCGGGGTCATCCGGAAGTGAATCGGAGCTGAAACGAATGGAACTCGGTTTCCGAATAATCCTCGTAGGGGGTAGTACACGAGGTATGGAGCAAAAATTGAGGCGGCCCCTTTTTTTGATTTCTTTTCATAAATTTTTCCTATGGATTTACGAAATTGTATTCGCGTCCATTCGGGGTCAACCGGAAGTGAATCGGAGCTGAAACGAATAGAACTCGGTTTCCGAATAATCCTCACAAGGGGTGGTACACGAGGTATGGAGCAAAAATTGAGGCATCCCCTTTTTTTGATTACTTTTCATATTGTCCCTATGGATTTATCAAATTGCATTTGCGTCCATTCGGGGTCGTCCGGAAGTGAATCGGAGCTGAAACGAATGGAACTCGGTTTCCGAATAATCCACATAGGGGGTAGTACACGAGGTATGGAGCAAAAATTGAAGCAGCCCATTTTTTGGATATCTTTTCATAATTTTTCCCTATAGATTTATGAAATTGCATTCGCGTCCATTCGCGGTCGTCGGGAAGTGATTCGGAGCTGAAACGAATGGAATTCGGTTTTCGAATAATCCTCGTAGGGGGTAGTACACGAGGTATGGAGCAAAAATTGAGGCGGCCCATTTTTTGAATATCTTTTCATAATTTGTCCCTATAGATTTAAGAAATTGTATTCGCGTCCATTTGGGGTCGTCCGTTAGTGAATTGGAGCTGAAACGAATGTAACTCGGTTTCCGAACAATCCTCGTAGGGGGTAGTACACGAGATATGGAGCAAAAATTGAGGCGGCCCCTTTTTTGGATTTCTTTTCATAATTTATCCCAATGGATTTATGAAATTTCATTCGCGTCCATTCGGGGTCGTCCGGAAGTGAATCGGAGCTGAAACTAATGCAACTCGGTTTCTGAATAATCCTAGTAGGGGGTAGTACACGAGGTATGGACCAAAAATTGAGGGGTCCCCTTTTTTAGATTTCTTTTCATAAATTTTCCCTATGGATTTATGAAATTGTATTCGCGTCTATTCGGGGTCGTCCGGAAGTGGATCGGAGCTGAAACGAATCGAACTCGGTTTCTGAATAATCCTCGCAAGGGGTGGTACACGAGGTATGGAGCAAAAATTGAGACGGCCCATTTCTTATATATCTTTTCATAATTTTTCCCTATGGATTTATGAAATTGCATTCCCGTCCATTCGGGGTCGTCCGGAAGTGAATCGGAACTGAAATGAATGGAACTCGGTTTCGGAATAATCCTCATACGGGGAAGTACACGAGGTATGGAGCAAAAATTGAGGCGGCCCGTTTTTCGGATATCTTTTCATAATTTTTCCATATGGATTTAAGAAATTGCATTCGCGTCCATTCGGGGTCGTCCGGAAGTGGATCGGAGCTGAAACGAATGGAACTCGGTTTCCGAATAATCCTCGCAAGGGGTGGTACACGAGGTATGGAGCAAAAATTGAGGCATCCCCTTTTTTTAATTTCTTTTCATATTGTCCCTATGGATTTATCAAATTGCATTCGCGTCCATTCGGGGTCGTCCGGAAGTGAATCGGAGTTGAAACGAATGGAACTCGGTTTCCGAATAATCCTCATAGGGGGGTAGTACACGAGGTATGGAGCAAAAATTAAGGCAGCCCATTTTTTATATATCTTTTCATTATTTGTCCCTGTAGATTTATGAAATTGCATTCGCGTCCATTCGGTGTCGTCGGGAAGTGAATCGGAGCTGAAACGAATGGAATTCGGTTTTCGAATAATCCTCATAGGGGTAGTACACGAGGTTTGGAGTAAAAATTGAGGCGGCCCCTTTTTCGAATATCTTTTTATAATTTGTCCCTATAGATTTAAGAAATTGCATTTGCGTCCATTTGGGGCGTCCTTAAGTGAATCGGAGCTGAAACGAATGGAACTCGGTTTACGAATAATCCTCGTAGGGGGTGGTACACGAGGTATAGAGCCAAAATTGAGGCGGCCCCTTTTTTGGATTTCTTTTCATAATTTATCCCAATGGATTTATGAAATTTCATTCGCGTCCATTCGGGGTCGTCCGGAAGTGAATCGGAGCTAAAATGAATGGAACTCGGTTTCCAAATAATCCTCGTAGGGGGTACACGAGGTATGGAGCAAATATTGAGGCGGCCCCTTTTTATTATTTCTTTTCATCATTTGTCCCTATGGATTTATGAAATTGCATTCGTGTCCATTTAGGGTCGTCCGGAAGTGAATCGGAGCTGAAACGAATGGAACTCGGTTTCTGAATAATCCTCATAGAGGGTAGTACACGAGGTATGGGGAAAAAATTGAGGCGGGCCATTTTTTGAATATCTTTTCATAATTTGTCCCTATAGATTTACGAAATTGCACTCGCGTCCATTTAGGGTCGTCCATAAGTGAATCGAAGCTGAAACGAATGGAACTCGGTTTCTGAATAATCCTTGTAGGGGTAGTACACGAGGTGTGGAGCAAAAATTGAGGTGGCCCCTTTTTTGGATATCTTTTCATATTTTATCCCAATTGATTTATGAAATTTCATTCACGTCGATTCGGGGTCGTCCGGAAGTGAATCAGAGCTGAAACGAATGGAACTCGGTTTCCGAATAATCCTCGTAGGGGGTAGTACACGAGGTATGGAGCAAAAATTGAGGCGGCCCCTTTTTTTGATTTCTTTTCATAAATTTTTCCTATGTATTTACGAAATTGTATTCACGTCCATTCGGGGTCATCCGGAAGTGAATCGGAGCTGAAATGAATAGAACTCGGTTTCCGAATAATCCTCACAAGGGGTGGTACACGAGGTATGGAGCAAAAATTGAGGCATCCCCTTTTTTTTGATTACTTTTCATATTATCCCTATGGATTTATCAAATTGCATTCGCGTCCATTCGGGGTCGTCCGGAAGTGAATCGGAGCTGAAACGAATGGAACTCGGTTTCCGAATAATCCACATAGGGGGTAGTACACGAGGTATGGAGCAAAAATTGAAGCAGCCCATTTTTTGGATATCTTTTCATAATTTTTCCCTATAGATTTATGAAATTGCATTCGCGTCCATTCGCGGTCGTCGGGAAGTGATTCGGAGCTGAAACGAATGGAATTCGGTTTTCGAATAATCCTCGTAGGGGGTAGTACACGAGGTATGGAGCAAAAATTGAGGCGGCCCATTTTTTGAATATCTTTTCATAATTTGTCCCTATAGATTTAAGAAATTGTATTCGCGTCCATTTTGGGTCGTCCGTTAGTGAATCGGAGCTGAAACGAATGGAACTCGGTTTCCGAATAATCCTCGTAGGGGGTAGTACACGAGATATGGAGCAAAAATTGAGGCGGCCCCTTTTTTGGATTTCTTTTCATAATTTAACCCAATGGATTTATGAAATTTTATTCGCGTCCATTCGGGGTGGTCCGGAAGTGAATCGGAGCTGAAACTAATGCAACTCGGTTTCTGAATAATCCTAGTAGGGGGTAGTACACGAGGTATGGAGCAAAAATTGAGGGCTCCCCTTTTTTAGATTTCTTTTCATAAATTTTCCCTATGGATTTATGAAATTGTATTCGCGTCCATTCGGGGTCGTCCGGAAGTGGATCGGAGCTGAAACGAATCGAACTCGGTTTCTGAATAATCCTCGCAAGGGGTGGTACACGAGGTATGGAGCAAAAATTGAGACGGCCCATTTCTTATATATCTTCTCATAATTTTTCCCTATGGATTTATGAAATTGCATTCCCGTCCATTCGGGGTCGTCCGGAAGTGAATCGGAACTGAAATGAATGGAACTCGGTTTCGGAATAATCCTCATACGGGGAAGTACACGAGGTATGGAGCAAAAATTGAGGCGGCCCATTTTTCGGATATCTTTTCATAATTTTTCCATATGGATTTAAGAAATTGCATTCGCGTCCATTCGGGGTCGTCCGGAAGTGAATCGGAGCTGAAACGAATGGAACTCGGTTTCGGAATAATCCTCATAGGGGGTAGTACACGAGGTATGGAGCAAAAATTGAGGCAGCCAATTTTTTGAATATCTTTTCATAATTTGTCCCTATAGATTTACAAAATTGCATTTACGTCCATTTGGGGTCGTCCTTAAGTGAATCGGAGCTGAAACGAATGGAACTCGGTTTCCGAATAATCCTCGTAGGGGGTGGTACACGAGGTATAGAGCAAAAATTGAGGCGGCCACTTTTTTGGATTTCTTTTCATAATTTATCCCAATGGATTTATGAAATTTCATTCGCGTCCATTCGGGGATGTCTGGGAGTGAATCGGAGCTGAAACGAATGGAACTCGGTTTCTGAATAATCCACGTAGGGGGTAGTACACGAGGTATGGAGCAAAAATTGAGGCGGCCCCTTTTTTTTATTTCTTTTCATAAATTGTCCCTATGGATTTATTAAATTGTATTCGCGTCCATTCGGGGTCGTCCGGAAGTGAATCGGAGCTGAAACGAATCGAACTCGGTTTCCGAATAATCCTCGCAAGGGGTGGTACACGAGGTATGGAGCAAAAATTGAGGCGGCCCATTTCTTATATATCTTTTCATAATTTTTCCCTATGGATTTATGAAATTGCATTCGCGTCCATTCGGGGTCGTCCGGAAGTGAATCGGATCTGAAACTAATGTACTCGGTTTCCGAATAATCCTCGTAGGGGGTAGTACACGAGGTATTGAGCAAAAATTGAGGCGGCCCGTTTTTCGGATACCTTTTCATAATTTATCCCAATGGATTTATGAAATTGCATTCACGTCCATTCGGGGTCGTCCGGAAGTGAATCGGAGCTGAAACGAATGGAACTCGGTTTCTGAATAATCCTCGTAGGGGGTAGTACACGAGGTATGGAGCAAAAATTGGGTGGCCTCTTTTTTAGATTTCTTTTCATAAATTGTCCTTATGGATTTATGAAATTGTATTCGCGTCCATTCGGGGTCGTCCAGAAGTGAATCGGAGCTGAAACGAATGGAACTCGGTTTCCGAATAATCCTCGTAGGGGGTAGTACACGAGGTATGGAGCAAAAATTGAGGCGGCCCAATTTTTTGGATATAATTTCATAATTTTTCCCTATGGATTTATGAAATTGCATTTGCGTGCATTCAGGGTCGTCCGGAAGTGAATCGGAGTTGAAACGAATGGAACTCGGTTTCCGAATAATCCTCGTAAGGGGTAGTACACGAGGTATGGAGCAAAAATTGAGGTGTCCCTTTTTTGGATTTCTTTTCATAATTTGTCTCTATGGATTTATGAAATTGCATTCACGTCCATTCGGGGTCGTCGGGAAGTGAATCGGAGCTGAAATGAATGGAACTCGGTTTCCAAATAATCCTCGTAGGGGGTACACGAGGTATGGAGCAAAAATTGAGGCGGCCCCTATTTTTGATTTCTTTTCATAATTTGTCCCTATA
This sequence comes from Apium graveolens, assembly GCF_009905375.1. Taxonomy (NCBI): domain Eukaryota; kingdom Viridiplantae; phylum Streptophyta; class Magnoliopsida; order Apiales; family Apiaceae; genus Apium; species Apium graveolens. The sequence goes on along the minus strand of NC_133657.1, from coordinate 207,183,168 downwards.
GATTTATAAAATTGCATTCGCATCCATTTAGGGTCGTCCGGAAGTGAATCGGAGCTGAAACAAATGGAACTCGGTTTCTGAATAATCCTCATAGGGGGTAGTACACGAGGTATGGGGCAAAAATTAAGGCAGCCCATTATTTGAATATCTTTTCATAATTTGTCCCTATAGATTTACGAAATTGCATTCGCGTCCATTTGGGGTCGTCCGTAAGTGAATCGGAGCTGAAACGAATGGAACTCGGTATCCGAATAATCCTCGTAGGGGGTAGTACACGAGGTATGGAGCAAAAATTGAGGCGGCCCCTTTTTCGATTTCTTTTCATAATTTATCCCAATGGATTTATGAAATTTCATTCGCGTTCATTCGGGGTCGTCCGGAAGTGAATCGGAGCTGAAATGAATGGAACTCGGTTTCCGAATAATCCTCGTAGGGGGGTAGTACACGAGGTATGGAGCAAATATTGAGGCGGCCCCTTTTTTGATTTCTTTTCATAAATTGTCCTTATGGATTTATGAAATTGTATTCGCGTCCATTCGGGGTCGTCCGGAAGTGGATCGGAACTGAAACGAATGGAACTCGGTTTCCGAATAATCCTCGCAAGGGGTGGTACACGAGGTATGGAGCAAAAATTGAAGCATCCCCTTTTTTTAATTTCTTTTCATATTGTCCCTATGGATTTATCAAATTGCATTCGCGTCCATTCGGGGTCGTCCGGAAGTGAATCGGAGTTGAAACGAATTGAACTAGGTTTCCGAATAATCCTCATAGGGGGGTAGTGCACGAGGTATGGAGCAAAAATTGAGGTAGCCCGTTTTTTATATATCTTTTCATTATTTGTCCCTGTAGATTTATGAAATTGCATTCGCGTCCATTCGGTGTCGTCGGGAAGTGAATCGGAGCTGAAACAAATGGAATTCGGTTTTCGAATAATCCTCATAGGGGGTAGTACACGAGGTTTGGAGCAAAAATTGAGGCGGCCCCTTTTTCGAATATCTTTTCATAATTTGTCCCTATAGATTTACGAAATTGCATTTGCGTCCATTTGGGGCGTCCGTAAGTGAATCGGAGCTGAAACGAATGGAACTCGGTTTCCGAATAATCCTCGTAGGGGGTAGTACACGAGGTATGGAGCAAAAATTGAGGCAGCAGCTTTTTTGGATTTCTTTTCATAATTTGTCCTTATGCATTTATGAAATTGCATTCGCGTCCATTCGGGGTCGTCCAGAAGTGAATCGGAGCTCAAACGAATGGAACTCGTTTTTTGAATAATCCTCGTAGGGGGTAGTACACGAGGTATGGAGCAAAAATTGAGGCAGACCGTTTTTTGAATATCTTTTCATAATTTGTCCCAATGGATTTATGAAATTTCATTTGCGTTCATTCGGGGTCATCCGGAAGTGAATCGGAGCTGAAATGAATGGAACTCGGTTTTCGAATAATCCTCGTAGGGGGGTAGTACACGAGGTATGGAGCAAATATTGAGGCGGCCCCTTTTTTTGATTTCTTTTCATAAATTGTCCTTATGGATTTATGAAATTGTATTCGCGTCCATTCGCGGTCGTCCGGAAGTGGATCGGAGCTGAAACGAATGGAACTCGGTTTCCGAATAATCCTCGCAAGGGGTGGTACACGAGGTATGGAGCAAAAATTGAGGCATCCCCTTTTTTTAATTTCTTTTCATATTGTCCCTATGGATTTACAAAATTGTATTCGCGTCCATTCGGGGTCGTCCGGAAGTGAATCGGAGCTGAAACGAATGGAACTCGGTTTCCGAATAATCCTCACAAGGGGTGGTACACGAGGTATGGAGCAAAAATTGAGGCATCCCCTTTTTTTGATTACTTTTCATATTGTCCCTATGGATTTATCAAATTGCATTCGCGTCCATTCGGGGTCGTCCGGAAGTGAATCGGAGCTGAAACGAATGGAACTCGGTTTCCGAATAATCCTCATAGGGGGTAGTACACGAGGTATGGAGCAAAAATTGAGGCAGCCCGTTTTTTGGATATCTTTTCATAATTTTTCCTATAGATTTATGAAATTGCATTCGCGTCCATTCTCGGTCGTCGGGAATTGATTCGGAGTTGAAACGAATGGAATTCGGTTTTCGAATAATCCTCGTAGGGGGTAGTACACGAGGTATGGAGCAAAAATTGAGGTGGCCCATTTTTTGAATATCTTTTCATAATTTGTCCCTATAGATTTAAGAAATTGTATTCGCGTCCATTTGGGGTCGTCCGTAAGTGAATCGGAGCTGAAACGAATGGAACTCGGTTTCCGAATAATCCTCGTAGGGGGTAGTACACGAGGTATGGAGCAAAAATTGAGGCGGCCCCTTTTTTGGATTTCTTTTCATAATTTATCCCAATAGATTTATGAAATTTCATTCGCGTCCATTCGGGGTCGTCCGGAAGTGAATCGGAGCTGAAACGAATGGAACTCGGTTTCTGAATAATCCTAGTAGGGGGTAGTACATGAGGTATGGAGCAAAAATTGAGGGGGCCCCTTTTTTAGATTTCTTTTCATAAATCTTCCCTATGGATTTATGAAATTGTATTCGCGTCCATTCGGGGTCGTTCGGAAGTGGATCGGAGCTGAAATGAATGGAACTCGGTTTCTGAATAATCCTCGCAAGGGGTGGTACACGAGGTATGGAGCAAAAATTGAGACGGCCCATTTCTTATATATCTTTTCATAATTTTTCCCTATGGATTTATGAAATTGCATTCCCGTCCATTCGGGGTCGTCCGGAAGTGAATCGGAACTGAAATGAATGGAACTCGGTTTCGGAATAATCCTCATACAGGGTAGTACACGAGGTATGGAGCAAAAATTGAGGCGGCCCGTTTTTCGGATATCTTTTCATAATTTTTCCATATGGATTTATGAAATTGCATTCGCGTCCATTCGGGGTCGTCCGGAAGTGAATCGGAGCTGAAACGAATGGAACTCGGTTTCGGAATAATAATCATAGGGGGTAGTACACGAGGTATAGAGCAAAAATTGAGGCGGCCCCTTTTTTGGATTTCTTTTCATAATTTATCCCAATGGATTTATGAAATTTCATTCACGTCCATTCGGGGACGTCCGGAAGTGAATCGGAGCTGAAACGAATGGAACTCGGTTTCTGAATAATCCACGTAGGGGTAGTACACGAGGTATGGAGCAAAAATTGAGGCGACCCCTTTTTTTGATTTCTTTTCATAAATTGTCCCTATGGATTTATTAAATTGTATTCGCGTCCATTCGGGGTCGTCCGGAAGTGAATCGGAGCTGAAACGAATCGAACTCGGTTTCCGAATAATCCTCGCAAGGGGTGGTACATGAGGTATGGAGCAAATATTGAGGCAGCCCATTTCTTATATATCTTTTCATAATTTTTCCCTATGGATTTATGAAATTGCATTCGCGTCCATTCGGGGTCGTCCGGAAGTGAATCGGATCTGAAACTAATGTACTCGGTTTTCGTATAATCCTCGTAGGGGGTAGTACACGAGGTATGGAGCAAAAATTGAGGCGGCCCGTTTTTCGGATACCTTTTCATAATTTATCCCAATGGATTTATGAAATTGCATTCGCGTCCATTCGGGGTCGTCCGGAAGTGAATCGGAGCTGAAACGAATGGAACTCGGTTTCTGAATAATCCTCGTAGGGGTTAGTACACGAGATATGGAGCAAAAATTGGGCGGCCTCTTTTTTAGATTTCTTTTCATAAATTGTCCTTATGGATTTATGAAATTGTATTCGCGTCCATTCGGGGTCGTCCAGAAGTGAATCGGAGCTGAAACGAATGGAACTCGGTTTCTGAATAATCCTCGTAGGGGGTAGTACACGAGGTATGGAGCAAAAATTGAGACGGCCCAATTTTTGTATATAATTTCATAATTTTTCCCTATGGATTTATGAAATTGCATTTGCGTCCATTTAGGGTCGTCCGGAAGTGAATCGGAGTTGAAACGAATGGAACTCGATTTCCGAATAATCCTCGTAAGGGGTAGTACACGAGGTATGGAGCAAAAATTGAGGTGTCCCTTTTTTGGATTTCTTTTCATAATTTGTCCCTATGGATTTATGAAATTGCATTCACATCCATTCGGGGTCGTCGGGAAGTGAATCGGAGCTGAAATTAATGGAACTCGGTTTCCAAATAATCCTCGTAGGGGGTACACGGGGTATGGAGCAAAAATTGAGGCGGCCCCTATTTTTGATTTCTTTTCATAATTTGTCCCTATAGATTTATAAAATTGCATTCGCATCCATTTAGGGTCGTCCGGAAGTGAATCGGAGCTGAAACAAATGGAACTCGGTTTCTGAATAATCCTCATAGGGGGTAGTACATGAGGTATGGGGCAAAAATTGAGGCGGCCCATTATTTGAATATCTTTTCATAATTTGTCCCTATAGATTTACGAAATTGCATTCGCGTCCATTTGGGGTCGTCCGTAAGTGAATCGGAGCTGAAACGAATGAAACTCGGTATCCGAATAATCCTCGTAGGGGGTAGTACACGAGGTATGGAGCAAAAATTGAGGCGGCCCCTTTTTTTGATTTCTTTTCATAATTTGTCCCTATAGATTTACGAAATTGCATTTGCGTCCATTTGGGGCGTCCGTAAGTGAATCGGAGCTGAAACGAATGGAACTCGGTTTACGAATAATCCTCGTAGGGGGTGGTACACGAGGTATAGGGCCAAAATTGAGGTGGCCCCTTTTTTGGATTTCTTTTCATAATTTATCCCAATGGATTTATGAAATTTCATTCGCGTCCATTCGGGGTCGTCCGGAAGTGAATCGGAGCTAAAACGAATGGAACTCGGTTTCCAAATAATCCTCGTAGGGGGTACACGAGGTATGGAGCAAAAATTGAGGCAGCCCCTTTTTATTATTTATTTTCATAATTTGTCCCTATGGATTTATGAAATTGCATTCGCGTCCATTTAAGGTCGTCCGGAAGTGAATCGGAGCTGAAACGAATGGAACTCGGTTTCTGAATAATCCTCATAGAGGGTAGTACAAGAGGTATGGGGCAAAAATTGAGCCGGCCCATTTTTTGAATATCTTATCATAATTTGTCCCTATAGATTTACGAAATTGCACTCGCGTCCATTTAGGGTCGTCCATAAGTGAATCGGAGCTGAAACGAATGGAACTCAGTTTCCGAATAATCCTCGTAGGGGGTAGTACACGAGGTATGGAGCAAAAATTAAGGCGGCCCCTTTTTTGGATATCTTTTCATAATTTATCCCAATTGATTTATGAAATTTCATTCGCGTCGATTCGGGGTCGTCCGGAAGTGAATCGGAGCTGAAACGAATGGAACTCGGTTTCCGAATAATCCTCGTAGGGGGTAGTACACGAGGTATGGAGCAAAAATTGAGGCGGCCCCTTTTTTTGATTTCTTTTAATAAATTTTTCCTATGGATTTACGAAATTGTATTCGCGTCCATTCGGGGTCGTCCGGAAGTGAATCGGAGCTGAAACGAATGGAACTCGATTTCCGAATAATCCTCACAAGGGGTGGTACACGAGGTATGGAGCAAAAATTGAGGCATCCCCTTTTTTTTGATTACTTTTCATATTGTCCCTATGGATTAATTAAATTGCATTCGCGTGCATTTGGGGTCGTCCGGAAGTGAATCGGAGCTGAAACGAATGGAACTCGGTTTCCGAATAATCCTCATAGGGGGTAGTACATGAGGTATGGAGCAAAAATTGAGGCAGCCCGTTTTTTGGATATCTTTTCATAATTTTTCCCTATAGATTTATGAAATTGCATTCGCGTCCATTCGCGGTCGTCGGGAAGTGATTCGGAGCTGAAACGAATGGAATTCGGTTTTCGAATAATCCTCGTAGGGGGTAGTACACGAGGTATGGAGCAAAAACTGAGGTGGCCCATTTTTTGAATATATTTTCATAATTTGTCCCTATAGATTTAAGAAATTGTATTCGCGTCCATTTGGGGTCGTCCGTAAGTGAATCGGAGCTGAAACGAATGGAACTCGGTTTCCGAATAATCCTCGTAGGGGGTAGTACACGAAGTATGGAGCAAAAATTGAGGCGGCCCCTTTTTTGGATTTCTTTTCATAATTTATCCCAATAGATTTATGAAATTTCATTCGCGTCCATTCGGGGTCGTCCGGAAGTGAATCGGAACTGAAACGAATGGAACTCGGTTTCTGAATAATCCTAGTATGGGGTAGTACATGAGGTATGGAGCAAAAATTGAGGGGACCCTTTTTTAGATTTCTTTTCATAAATTTTCCCTATGGATTTATGAAATTGTATTCGCGTCCATTCGGGGTCGTCCGGAAGTGGATCGGAGCTGAAACGAATCGAACTCGATTTCTGAATAATCCTCGCAAGGGGTGGTACACGAGGTATGGAGCAAAAATTGAGACGACCCATTTCTTATATATCTTTTCATAATTTTTCCCTATGGATTTATGAAATTGCATTTGCGTCCATTCAGGGTCGTCCGGAAGTGAATCGGATCTGAAACTAATGTACTCGGTTTCCGAATAATCCTCGTAGGGGGTAGTACACGAGGTATGGAGCAAAAATTGAGGCGGCCCGTTTTTCCGATACCTTTTCATAATTTATCCCAATGGATTTATGAAATTGCATTTGCGTCCATTCGGGGTCGTCCGGAAGTGAATCGGAGCTGAAACGAATGGAACTCGGTTTCTGAATAATCCTCGTAGGGGGTAGTACACGAGGTATGGAGCAAAAATTAGGCGGCCTCTTTTTTAGATTTCTTTTCATAAATTGTCCTTATGGATTTATGAAATTGTATTCGTGTCCATTCGGGGTCGTCGAGAAGTGAATCGGAGCTGAAACGAATGGAACTCGGTTTCCGAATAATCCTCGTAGGGGTAGTACACGAGGTATGGAGCAAAAATTGAGGCGGCCCAATTTTGGGATATAATTTCATAATTTTTCCCTATGGATTTATGAAATTGCATTTGCGTCCATTCAGGGTCGTCCGGAAGTGAATCGGAGTTGAAACGAATGGAACTCGATTTCCGAATAATCCTCGTAAGGGGTAGTACACGAGGTATGGAGCAAAAATAGAGGTGTCCCTTTTTTGGATTTCTTTTCATAATTTGTCCCTATGGATTTATGAAATTGCATTCACGTCCATTCGGGGTCGTCGGGAAGTGAATCGGAACTGAAATGAATGGAACTCGGTTTCGGAATAATCCTCATACGGGGTAGTACACGAGGTATGGAGCAAAAATTGAGGCGGCCCGTTTTTCGGATATCTTTTCATAATTTTTCCATACGGATTTATGAAATTGCATTCGCGTCCATTCGGGGTCGTCCGGAAGTGAATCGGAGCTGAAACGAATGGAACTCGATTTCGGAATAATCATCATAGGGGGTAGTACACGAGGTATGGAGCAAAAATTGAGGCAGCCCGTTTTTTGGATATCTTTTCATAATTTGTCCCTATAAATTTATGAAATTGCATTCGCGTCCATTCACGATCGTCGGGAAGTGAATCGGAGTTGAAACGAATGGAATTCGGTTTTCGAATAATCCTCGTAGGGGGTAGTACACGAGGTATGGAGCAAAAATTGAGGCGGCCTATTTTTTGAATATCTTTTCATAATTTGTCCCTATAGATTTACAAAATTGCATTTACGTCCATTTGGGGTCGTCCGTAAGTGAATCGGAGCTGAAACGAATGGAACTCGGTTTCCGAATAATCCTCGTAGGGGGTGGTACACGAGGTATAGAGCAAAAATTGAGGCGGCCCCTTTTTTGGATTTCTTTTCATAATTTATCCCAATGGATTTATGAAATTTCATTCGCGTCCATTCGGGGACGTCCGGAAGTGAATCGGAGCTGAAACGAATGGAACTCGGTTTCTGAATAATCCACGTAGGGGGTAGTACACGAGGTATGGAGCAAAAATTGAGGGGGCCCCTTTTTTTGATTTCTTTTCATAAATTGTCCCTATGGATTTATTAAATTGTATTCGCGTCCATTCGGGGTCGTCCGGAAGTGAATCGGAGCTGAAACGAATCGAACTCGGTTTCCGAATAATCCTCGCAAGGGGTGGTACACGAGGTATGGAGCAAAAATTGAGGCGGCCCATTTCTTATATATCTTTTCATAATTTTTCCCTATGGATTTATGAAATTGCATTCGCGTCCATTCAGGGTCGTCCGGAAGTGAATCGGATCTGAAACTAATGTACTCGGTTTCCGAATAATCCTCGTAGGGGGTAGTACACGAGGTATGGAGCAAAAATTGAGGCGGCCCGTTTTTCGGATACCTTTTCATAATTTATCCCAATGGATTTATGAAATTGCATTCGCGTCCATTCGGGGTCGTCCGGAAGTGAATCGGAGCTGAAACGAATGGAACTCGGTTTCTGAATAATCCTCGTAGGGGGTAGTACACGAGGTATGGAGCAAAAATTAGGCGGCCTCTTTTTTAGATTTCTTTTCATAAATTGTCCTTATGGATTTATGAAATTGTATTCGTGTCCATTCGGGGTCGTCGAGAAGTGAATCGGAGCTGAAACGAATGGAACTCGGTTTCCGAATAATCCTCGTAGGGGTAGTACACGAGGTATGGAGCAAAAATTGAGGCGGCCCAATTTTTGGATATAATTTCATAATTTTTCCCTATGGATTTATGAAATTGCATTTGCGTCCATTCAGGGTCGTCCGGAAGTGAATCGGAGTTGAAACGAATGGAACTCGATTTCCGAATAATCCTCGTAAGGGGTAGTACACGAGGTATGGAGCAAAAATAGAGGTGTCCCTTTTTTGGATTTCTTTTCATAATTTGTCCCTATGGATTTATGAAATTGCATTCACGTCCATTCGGGGTCGTCGGGAAGTGAATCGGAGCTGAAACGAATGGAACTCGATTTCCAAATAATCCTCGTAGGGGGTACACGAGGTATGGAGCAAAAATTGAGGCGGCCCCTATTTTTTATTTCTTTTCATAATTTGTCCCTATAGATTTATAAAATTGCATTCGCATCCATTTAGGGTCATCCGGAAGTGAATCGGAGCTGAAACAAATGGAACTCGGTTTCTGAATAATCCTCATAGGGGGTAGTACACGAGGTATGGGGCAAAAATTGAGGCGGCCCATTATTTGAATATCTTTTCATAATTTGTCCCTATAGATTTACGAAATTGCACTCGCGTCCATTTAGGGTCGTCCATAAGTGAATCGGAGCTTAAACGAATGGAACTCGGTTTCCGAATAATCCTCGTAGGGGGTAGTACACGAGGTATGGAGCAAAAATTGAGGCGGCCCCTTTTTTGGATATCTTTTCATAATTTATCCCAATTGATTTATGAAATTTCATTCGCGTCGATTCGGGGTCGTCCGGAAGTGAATCGGAGCTGAAACGAATGGAACTCGGTTTCCGAATAATCCTCGTAAGGGGTAGTACACGAGGTATGGAGCAAAAATTGAGGCGGCCCCTTTTTTTGATTTCTTTTAATAAATTTTTCCTATGGATTTACGAAATTGTATTCGCGTCCATTCGGGGTCGTCCGGAAGTGAATCGGAGCTGAAACGAATGGAACTCGGTTTCCGAATAATCCTCACAAGGGGTGGTACACGAGGTATGGAGCAAAAATTGAGGCATCCCCTTTTTTTTATTACTTTTCATATTGTCCCTATGGATTTATCAAATTGCATTCGCGTCCATTCGGGGTCGTCCGGAAGTGAATCGGAGCTGAAACGAATGGAACTCGGTTTCCGAATAATCCTCATAGGGGGTAGTACACGAGGTATGGAGCAAAAATTGAGGCAGCCCGTTTTTTGGATATCTTTTCATAATTTTTCCCTATAGATTTATGAAATTGCATTCGCGTCCATTCGCGGTCGTCGGGAAGTGATTCGGAGCTGAAACGAATGGAATTCGGTTTTCGAATAATCCTCGTAGGGGGTAGTACACGAGGTATGGAGCAAAAATTGAGGTGGCCCATTTTTTGAATATCTTTTCATAATTTGTCCGTATAGATTTAAGAAATTGTATTCGCGTCCATTTGGGGTCGTCCGTAAGTGAATCGGAGCTGAAACGAATGGAACTCGGTTTCCGAATAATCCTCGTAGGGGGTAGTACACGAGGTATGGAGCAAAAATTGAGGCGGCCCCTTTTTTGGATTTCTTTTCATAATTTATCCCAATAGATTTATGAAATTTCATTCGCGTCCATTCGGGGTCGTCCGGAAGTGAATCGGAGCTGAAACGAATGGAACTCGGTTTCTGAATAATCCTAGTATGGGGTAGTACACGAGGTATGGAGCAAAAATTGAGGGGCCTCTTTTTTAGATTTCTTTTCATAAATTTTCCCTATGGAATTATGAAATTGTATTCGCGTCCATTCGGGGTCGTCCGGAAGTGGATCGGAGCTGAAACGAATCGAACTCGGTTTCTGAATAATCCTCGCAAGGGGTGGTACACGAGGTATGGAGCAAAAATTGAGACGGCCCATTTCTTATATATCTTTTCATAATTTTTCCCTATGGATTTATGAAATTGCATTCCCGTCCATTCCGGGTCGTCCGGAAGTGAATCGGAACTGAAATGAATGGAACTCGGTTTCGGAATAATCCTCATACGGGGTAGTACATGAGGTATGGAGCAAAAATTGAGGCGGCCCGTTTTTCGGATATCTTTTCATAATTTTTCCATATGGATTTATGAAATTGCATTCGCGTCCATTCGGGGTCGTCCGGAAGTGAATCGGAGCTAAAACGAATGGAACTCGGTTTCAGAATAATCATCATAGGGGTAGTACACGAGGTATGGAGCAAAAATTGAGGCAGCCCGTTTTTTAGATATCTTTTCATAATTTGTCCCTATAAATTTATGAAATTGCATTCGCGTCCATTCACGGTCGTCGGGAAGTGAATCGGAGTTGAAACGAATGGAATTCGGTTTTCGAATAATCCTCGTAGGGGGTAGTACACGAGGTATGGAGCAAAAATTGAGGCGGCCTATTTTTTGAATATCTTTTCATAATTTGTCCCTATAGATTTACAAAATTGCATTTACGTCCATTTGGGGTCGTCCGTAAGTGAATCGGAGCTGAAACGAATGGAACTCGGTTTCCGAATAATCCTCGTAGGGGGTGGTACACGAGGTATAGAGCAAAAATTGAGGCGGCCCCTTTTTTGGATTTCTTTTCATAATTTATCCCAATGGATTTATGAAATTTCATTCGCGTCCATTCGGGGACGTCCGGAAGTGAATCGGAGCTGAAACGAATGGAACTCGGTTTCTGAATAATCCACGTAGGGGGTAGTACACGAGGTATGAAGCAAAAATTGAGGCGGCCCCTTTTTTTGATTTCTTTTCATAAATTGTCCCTATGGATTTATTAAATTGTATTCGCGTCCATTCGGGGTCGTCCGGAAGTGAATCGGAGCTGAAATGAATCGAACTCGGTTTCTGAATAATCCTCGCAAGGGGTGGTACACGAGGTATGGAGCAAAAATTGAGGCGGCCCATTTCTTATATATCTTTTCATAATTTTTCCCTATGGATTTATGAAATTGCATTCGCGTCCATTCGGGATCGTCCGGAAGTGAATCGGATCTGAAACTAATGTACTCGATTTCCGAATAATCCTCGTAGGGGGTAGTACACGAGGTATGGAGCAAAAATTGAGGCGGCCCGTTTTTCGGATACCTTTTCATAATTTATCCCAATGGATTTATGAAATTGCATTCGCGTCCATTCAGGGTCGTCCGGAAGTGAATCGGAGCTGAAACGAATGGAACTCGGTTTCTGAATAATCCTCGTAGGGGGTAGTACACGAGGTATGGAGCAAAAATTGGGCGGCCTCTTTTTTAGATTTCTTTTCATAAATTGTCCTTATGGATTTATGAAATTGTATTCGCGTCCATTCGGGGTCGTCGAGAAGTGAATCGGAGCTGAAACGAATGGAACTCGGTTTCCGAATAATCCTCGTAGGGGGTAGTACACGAGGTATGGAGCAAAAATTGAGGCGGCCCAATTTTTGGATATAATTTCATAATTTTTACCTATGGATTTATGAAATTGCATTTGTGTCCACTCAGGGTCGTCCGGAAGTGAATCGGAGTTGAAACGAATGGAACTCGATTTCTGAATAATCCTCGTAAAGGGTAGTACACGAGGTATGGAGCAAAAATAGAGGTGTCCCTTTTTGGGATTTCTTTTCATAATTTGTCCCTATGGATTTATGAAATTGCATTCACGTCCATTCGGGGTCGTCGGGAAGTGAATCGGAGCTGAAACGAATGGAACTCGATTTCCAAATAATCCTCGTAGGGGGTACACGAGGTATGGAGCAAAAATTGAGGTGGCCCCTATTTTTGATTTCTTTTCATAATTTGTCCCTATATATTTATAAAATTGCATTCGCATCCATTTAGGGTCGTCCGGAAGTGAATCGGAGCTGAAACAAATGGAACTCGGTTTCTGAATAATCCTCATAGGGGGTAGTACACGAGGTATGGGGCAAAAATTGAGGCGGCCCATTATTTGAATATCTTTTCATAATTTGTCCCTATAGATTTACGAAATTGCATTCGCGTCCATTTGGGGTCGTCCGTAAGTGAATCGAAGCTGAAACGAATGGAACTCGATATCCGAATAATCCTCGTAGGGGGTAGTACACGAGGTATGGAGCAAAAATTGAGGGGGCCCCTTTTTTCAATTTCTTTTCATAATTTATCCCAATGGATTTATGAAATTTCATTCGCGTTCATTCGGGGTCGTCTGGAAGTGAATCGAAGCTGAAATGAATGGAACTCGGTTTCTGAATAATCCTCGTAGGGGGGTAGTACACGAGGTATGGAGCAAATATTGAGGCGGCCCCTTTTTTTGATTTCTTTTCATAAATTGTCCTTATGGATTTATGAAATTGTATTCGCGTCCATTCGGGGTCGTCCGGAAGTGGATCGGAGCTGAAACGAATGGAACTCGGTTTCCGAATAATCCTCGCAAGGGGTGGTACACGAGGTATGGAGCAAAAATTGAGGCATCCCCTTTTTTTAATTTCTTTTCATATTGTCCCTATGGATTTATCAAATTGCATTCGCGTCCATTCGGGGTCGTCCGGAAGTGAATCGGAGTTGAAACGAATGGAACTCGGTTTCCAAATAATCCTCATAGGGGGGTAGTACACGAGGTATGGAGCAAAAATTGAGGCAGCCCATTTTTTATATATCTTTTCATTATTTGTCCCTATAGATTTATGAAATTGCATTCGCGTCCATTCGGTGTCGTCGGGAAGTGAATCGGAGCTGAAACGAATGAAATTCGGTTTTCGAATGATCCTCACAGGGGGTAGTACACGAGGTTTGGAGCAAAAATTGAGGCGGCCCCTTTTTCGAATATCTTTTCATAATTTGTCCCTATAGATTTACGAAATTGCATTTGCGTCCATTTGGGGCGTCCATAAGTGAATCGGAGCTGAAATGAATGGAACTCGGTTTACGAATAATCCTCGTAGGGGGTGGTACACGAGGTATAGAGCCAAAATTGAGGCGGCCCCTTTTTTGGATTTCTTTTCATAATTTATCCCAATGGATTTATGAAACTTCATTCGCGTCCATTCGGGGTCGTCCGGAAGTGAATCGGAGCTAAAACGAATGGAACTCGGTTTCCAAATAATCCTCGTAGGGGGTACACGAGGTATGGAGCAAAAATTGAGGCGGCCCCTTTTTATTATTTCTTTTCATAATTTGTCCCTATGGATTTATGAAATTGCATTCGCATCCATTTAAGGTCGTCCAGAAGTGAATCGGAGCTGAAACGAATGGAACTCGGTTTCTGAATAATCCTCATAGAGGGTAGTACACGAGGTATGGGGCAAAAATTGAGGCGGGCCATTTTTTGAATATCTTTTCATAATTTGTCCCTATAGATTTACGAAATTGCACTCGCGTCCATTTAGGGTCGTCCATAAGTGAATCGGAGCTGAAACGAATGGAACTCGGTTTCCGAATAATCCTCGTAGGGGGTAGTACACGAGGTATGGAGCAAAAATTGAGGCGGCCCGTTTTTCGGATATCTTTTCATAATTTTTCCATATGGATTTATGAAATTGCATTCGCGTCCATTCGGGGTCGTCCGGAAGTGAATCGGAGCTAAAACGAATGGAACTCGGTTTCGGAATAATCATCATAGGGGTAGTACACGAGGTATGGAGCAAAAATTGAGGCAGCCCGTTTTTTAGATATCTTTTCATAATTTGTCCCTATAAATTTATGAAATTGCATTCGCGTCCATTCACGGTCGTCAGGAAGTGAATCGGAGTTGAAACGAATGGAATTCGGTTTTCGAATAATCCTCGTAGGGGGTAGTACACGAGGTATGGAGCAAAAATTGAGGCGGCCTATTTTTTGAATATCTTTTCATAATTTGTCCCTATAGATTTACAAAATTGCATTTACGTCCATTTGGGGTCGTCCGTAAGTGAATCGGAGCTGAAACGAATGGAACTCGGTTTCCGAATAATCCTCGTAGGGGGTGGTACACGAGGTATAGAGCAAAAATTGAGGCGGCCCATTTTTTGGATTTCTTTTCATAATTTATCCCAATGGATTTATGAAATTTCATTCGCGTCCATTCGGGGACGTCCGGAAGTGAATCGGAGCTGAAACGAATGGAACTCGGTTTCTGAATAATCCACGTAGGGGGTAGTACACGAGGTATGAAGCAAAAATTAAGGCGGCCCCTTTTTTTGATTTCTTTTCATAAATTGTCCCTATGGATTTATTAAATTGTATTCGCGTCCATTCGGGGTCGTCCGGAAGTGAATCGGAGCTGAAATGAATCGAACTCGGTTTCCGAATAATCCTCGCAAGGGGTGGTACACGAGGTATGGAGCAAAAATTGAGGCGGCCCATTTCTTATATATCTTTTCATAATTTTTCCCTATGGATTTATGAAATTGCATTCGCGTCCATTCGGGGTCGTCCGGAAGTGAATCGGATCTGAAACTAATGTACTCGATTTCCGAATAATCCTCGTAGGGGGTAGTACACGAGGTATGGAGCAAAAATTGAGGCGGCCCGTTTTTCGGATACCTTTTCATAATTTATCCCAAATGGATTTATGAAATTGCATTCGCGTCCATTCAGGGTCGTCCGGAAGTGAATCGGAGCTGAAACGAATGGAACTCGGTTTCTGAATAATCCTCGTAGGGGGTAGTACACGAGGTATGGAGCAAAAATTGGGCGGCCTCTTTTTTAGATTTCTTTTCATAAATTGTCCTTATGGATTTATGAAATTGTATTCGCGTCCATTCGGGGTCGTCGAGAAGTGAATCGGAGCTGAAACGAATGGAACTCGGTTTCCGAATAATCCTCGTAGGGGGTAGTACACGAGGTATGGAGCAAAAATTGAGGCGGCCCAATTTTTGGATATAATTTCATAATTTTTACCTATGGATTTATGAAATTGCATTTGCGTCCATTCAGGGTCGTCCGGAAGTGAATCGGAGTTGAAACGAATGGAACTCGATTTCTGAATAATCCTCGTAAAGGGTAGTACACGAGGTATGGAGCAAAAATAGAGGTGTCCCTTTTTGGGATTTCTTTTCATAATTTGTCCCTATGGATTTATGAAATTGCATTCACGTCCATTCGGGGTCGTCGGGAAGTGAATCGGAGCTGAAACGAATGGAACTCGATTTCCAAATAATCCTCGTAGGGGGTACACGAGGTATGGAGCAAAAATTGAGGTGGCCCCTATTTTTGATTTCTTTTCATAATTTGTCCCTATATATTTATAAAATTGCATTCGCATCCATTTAGGGTCGTCCGGAAGTGAATCGGAGCTGAAACAAATGGAACTCGGTTTCTGAATAATCCTCATAGGGGGTAGTACACGAGGTATGGGGCAAAAATTGAGGCGGCCCATTATTTGAATATCTTTTCATAATTTGTCCCTATAGATTTACGAAATTGCATTCGCGTCCATTTGGGGTCGTCCGTAAGTGAATCGAAGCTGAAACGAATGGAACTCGATATCCGAATAATCCTCGTAGGGGGTAGTACACGAGGTATGGAGCAAAAATTGAGGGGGCCCCTTTTTTCGATTTCTTTTCATAATTTATCCCAATGGATTTATGAAATTTCATTCGCGTTCATTCGGGGTCGTCTGGAAGTGAATCGAAGCTGAAATGAATGGAACTCGGTTTCTGAATAATCCTCGTAGGGGGGGTAGTACACGAGGTATGGAGCAAATATTGAGGCGGCCCCTTTTTTTGATTTCTTTTCATAAATTGTCCTTATGGATTTATGAAATTGTATTCGCGTCCATTCGGGGTCGTCCGGAAGTGGATCGGAGCTGAAACGAATGGAACTCGGTTTCCGAATAATCCTCGCAAGGGGTGGTACACGAGGTATGGAGCAAAAATTGAGGCATCCCCTTTTTTTAATTTCTTTTCATATTGTCCCTATGGATTTATCAAATTGCATTCGCGTCCATTCGGGGTCGTCCGGAAGTGAATCGGAGTTGAAACGAATGGAACTCGGTTTCCAAATAATCCTCATAGGGGGGTAGTACACGAGGTATGGAGCAAAAATTGAGGCAGCCCATTTTTTATATATCTTTTCATTATTTGTCCCTATAGATTTATGAAATTGCATTCGCGTCCATTCGGTGTCGTCGGGAAGTGAATCGGAGCTGAAACGAATGGAATTCGGTTTTCGAATAATCCTCACAGGGGGTAGTACACGAGGTTTGGAGCAAAAATTGAGGCGGCCCCTTTTTCGAATATCTTTTCATAATTTGTCCCTATATATTTACGAAATTGCATTTGCGTCCATTTGGGGCGTCCATAAGTGAATCGGAGCTGAAATGAATGGAACTCGGTTTACGAATAATCCTCGTAGGGGGTGGTACACGAGGTATAGAGCCAAAATTGAGGCGGCCCCTTTTTTGGATTTCTTTTCATAATTTATCCCAATGGATTTATGAAACTTCATTCGCGTCCATTCGGGGTCGTCCGGAAGTGAATCGGAGCTAAAACGAATGGAACTCGGTTTCCAAATAATCCTCGTAGGGGGTACACGAGGTATGGAGCAAAAATTGAGGCGGCCCCTTTTTATTATTTCTTTTCATAATTTGTCCCTATGGATTTATGAAATTGCATTCACATCCATTTAAGGTCGTCCAGAAGTGAATCGGAGCTGAAACGAATGGAACTCGGTTTCTGAATAATCCTCATAGAGGGTAGTACACGAGGTATGGGGCAAAAATTGAGGCGGGCCATTTTTTGAATATCTTTTCATAATTTGTCCCTATAGATTTACGAAATTGCACTCGCGTCCATTTAGGGTCGTCCATAAGTGAATCGGAGCTGAAACGAATGGAACTCGGTTTCCGAATAATCCTCGTAGGGGGTAGTACACGAGGTATGGAGCAAAAATTGAGGCGGCCCCTTTTTTGGATATTTTTTCATAATTTATCCCAATTGATTTATGAAATTTCATTCGTGTCGATTCGGGGTCGTCCGGAAGTGAATCGGAGCTGAAACGAATGGAACTCGATTTCCGAATAATCCTCGTAGGGGGTAGTACACGAGGTATGGAGCAAAAATTGAGGCGGCCCCTTTTTTTGATTTCTTTTCATAAATTTTTCCTATGGATTTACGAAATTGTATTCGCGTCCATTCGGGGTCGGCCGGAAGTGAATCGGAGCTGAAACCGAATGGAACTCGGTTTCCGAATAATACTCACAAGGGGTGGTATACGAGGTATGGAGCAAAAATTGAGGCGTCCCCTTTTTTTGATTACTTTTCATATTGTCCCTATAGATTTATCAAATTGCATTCGCATCCATTCGGGGTCGTCCGGAAGTGAATCGGAGCTGAAACGAATGGAACTCGGTTTCCGAATAATCCTCGTAGGGGGTAGTACACGAGGTATGGAGCAAAAATTGAGGCGGCCCATTTTTTGAATATCTTTTCATAATTTGTCCCTATAGATTTAAGAAATTGTATTCGCGTCCATTTGGGGTTGTCCGTAAGTGAATCGGAGCTGAAACGAATGGAACTCGGTTTCCGAATAATCCTCGTAGGGGGTAGTACACGAGGTATGGAGCAAAAATTGAGGTGGCCCCTTTTTTGGATTTCTTTTCATAATTTATCCCAATAGATTTATGAAATTTCATTCGCGTCCATTCGGGGTCGTCCGGAAGTGAATCGGAGCTGAAACGAATGGAACTCGGTTTCTGAATAATCCTAGTAGGGGGTAGTACACGAGGTATGGAGCAAAAATTGAGGGGGCCCCTTTTTTAGATTTCTTTTCATAAATTTTCCCTATGGATTTATGAAATTGTATTCGCGTCCATTCGGGGTCGTCCGGAAGTGGATCGGAGCTGAAACGAATCGAACTCGGTTTCTGAATAATCCTCGCAAGGGGTGGTACACCAGATATGGAGCAAAACTTGAGACGGCCCATTTCTTATATATCTTTTCATAATTTTTCCCTATGGATTTATGAAATTGCATTCCCGTCCATTCGGGGTCGTCCGGAAGTGAATCGGAACTGAAATGAATGGAACTCGGTTTCGGAATAATCCTCATACGGGGTAGAACACGAGGTATGGAGCAAAAATTGAGGCGGCCCGTTTTTCGGATATCTTTTCATAATTTTTCCATATGGATTTATGAAATTGCATTCGCGTCCATTCGGGGTCGTCCGGAAGTGAATCGGAGCTGAAACGAATGGAACTCGGTTTCTGAATAATCCTCGTGGGGGTAGTACACAAGGTGTGGAGAAAAATTTGAGTCAGCCCATTTTTTATTTATCTTATCATTATTTTTCCCTATGGATTTATGAAATTGCATTCGCGTCCATTCGAGGTCGTCCGAAAGTGAATCAGAGCTGAAATGAATGGAACTCGGTTTCTGAATAATCCTCGTAGGGGGTAGTACACGAGGTATGGAGCAAAAATTGAGGCGGCCCATTTTTTGGATATAATTTCATAATTTTTCCCTATGGATTTATGAAATTGCATTTGCATCCATTCAGGGTCGTCCGGAAGTGAATCGGAGCTGAAACGAATGAAACTCGGTTTCCGAATAATCCTCGTAGGGGGTAGTACACGAGCTATGGATCAAAAATTGAGGCAGCCCCTTTTTGCATTTCTTTTCATAATTTGTCCCTATGGATTTATCAAATTTCATTCGCGTCCATTCGGGGTCGTCCGGAAGTGAATCGGAGCTGAAATGAATGGAACTCGGTTTCCGAATAATACTCGTAGGGGGTAGTACACGAGGTATGGAGCAAAAATTGAGGCGGCCCCTTTTTTTGATTTCTTTTCATAAATTTTTCCTATGGATTTACGAAATTGTATTCGCGTCCATTCGGGGTCGGCCGGAAGTGAATCGGAGCTGAAACCGAATGGAACTCGGTTTCCGAATAATACTCACAAGGGGTGGTACACGAGGTATGGAGCAAAAATTGAGGCGTCCCCTTTTTTTGATTACTTTTCATATTGTCCCTATGGATTTATCAAATTGCATTCGCATCCATTCGGGGTCGTCCGGAAGTGAATCGGAGCTGAAACGAATGGAACTCGGTTTCCGAATAATCCTCGTAGGGGGTAGTACACGAGGTATGGAGCAAAAATTGAGGCGGCCCATTTTTTGAATATCTTTTCATAATTTGTCCCTATAGATTTAAGAAATTGTATTCGCGTCCATTTGGGGTTGTCCGTAAGTGAATCGGAGCTGAAACGAATGGAACTCGGTTTCCGAATAATCCTCGTAGGGGGTTGTACACGAGGTATGGAGCAAAAATTGAGGTGGCCCCTTTTTTGGATTTCTTTTCATAATTTATCCCAATGGATTTATGAAATTTCATTCGCGTCCATTCGGGGTCGTCCGGAAGTGAATCGGAGCTGAAACGAATGGAACTCGGTTTCTGAATAATCCTAGTAGGGGGTAGTACACGAGGTATGGAGCAAAAATTGAGGGGGCCCCTTTTTTAGATTTCTTTTCATAAATTTTCCCTATGGATTTATGAAATTGTATTCGAGTCCATTCGGGGTCGTCCGGAAGTGAATCGGAGCTAAAACGAATGGAACTCGGTTTCCAAATAATCCTCGTAGGGGGTACACGAAGTATGGAGCAAAAATTGAGGCGGCCCCTTTTTATTATTTCTTTTCATAATTTGTCCCTATGGATTTATGAAATTGCATTCGCATCCATTTAAGGTCGTCCAGAAGTGAATCGGAGCTGAAACGAATGGAACTCGGTTTCTGAATAATCCTCATAGAGGGTAGTACACGAGGTATGGGGCAAAAATTGAGGCGGGCCATTTTTTGAATATCTTTTCATAATTTGTCCCTATAGATTTACGAAATTGCACTCGCGTCCATTTAGGGTCGTCCATAAGTGAATCGGAGCTGAAACGAATGGAACTTGGTTTCCGAATAATCCTCGTAGGGGGTAGTACACGAGGTATGGAGCAAAAATTGAGGCGGCCCCTTTTTTGGATATTTTTTCATAATTTATCCCAATTGATTTATGAAATTTCATTCGTGTCGATTCGGGGTCGTCCGGAAGTGAATCGGAGCTGAAACGAATGGAACTCGATTTCCGAATAATCCTCGTAGGGGGTAGTACACGAGGTATGGAGCAAAAATTGAGGCGGCCCCTTTTTTTGATTTCTTTTCATAAATTTTTCCTATGGATTTACGAAATTGTATTCGCGTCCATTCGGGGTCGGCCGGAAGTGAATCGGAGCTGAAACCGAATGGAACTCGGTTTCCGAATAATACTCACAAGGGGTGGTATACGAGGTATGGAGCAAAAATTGAGGCGTCCCCTTTTTTTGATTACTTTTCATATTGTCCCTATGGATTTATCAAATTGCATTCGCATCCATTCGGGGTCGTCCGGAAGTGAATCGGAGCTGAAACGAATGGAACTCGGTTTCCGAATAATCCTCGTAGGGGGTAGTACACGAGGTATGGAGCAAAAATTGAGGCGGCCCATTTTTTGAATATCTTTTCATAATTTGTCCCTATAGATTTAAGAAATTGTATTCGCGTCCATTTGGGGTTGTCCGTAAGTGAATCGGAGCTGAAACGAATGGAACTCGGTTTCCGAATAATCCTCGTAGGGGGTAGTACACGAGGTATGGAGCAAAAATTGAGGTGGCCCCTTTTTTGGATTTCTTTTCATAATTTATCCCAATAGATTTATGAAATTTCATTCGCGTCCATTCGGGGTCGTCCGGAAGTGAATCGGAGCTGAAACGAATGGAACTCGGTTTCTGAATAATCCTAGTAGGGGGTAGTACACGAGGTATGGAGCAAAAATTGAGGGGGCCCCTTTTTTAGATTTCTTTTCATAAATTTTCCCTATGGATTTATGAAATTGTATTCGCGTCCATTCGGGGTCGTCCGGAAGTGGATCGGAGCTGAAACGAATCGAACTCGGTTTCTGAATAATCCTCGCAAGGGGTGGTACACCAGATATGGAGCAAAAATAGAGGGCCCATTTCTTATATATCTTTTCATAATTTTTCCCTATGGATTTATGAAATTGCATTCCCGTCCATTCGGGGTCGTCCAGAAGTGAATCGGAACTGAAATGAATGGAACTCGGTTTCGGAATAATCCTCATACGGGGTAGAACACGAGGTATGGAGCAAAAATTGAGGCGGCCCGTTTTTCGGATATCTTTTCATAATTTTTCCATATGGATTTATGAAATTGCATTCGCGTCCATTCGGGGTCGTCCGGAAGTGAATCGGAGCTGAAACGAATGGAACTCGGTTTCTGAATAATCCTCGTGGGGGTAGTACACAAGGTGTGGAGAAAAATTTGAGTCAGCCCATTTTTTATTTATCTTATCATTATTTTTCCCTATGGATTTATGAAATTGCATTCGCGTCCATTCGAGGTCGTCCGAAAGTGAATCAGAGCTGAAATGAATGGAACTCGGTTTCCGAATAATCCTCGTAGGGGGTAGTACACGAGGTATGGAGCAAAAATTGAGGCGGCCCATTTTTTGGATATAATTTCATAATTTTTCCCTATGGATTTATGAAATTGCATTTGCATCCATTCAGGGTCGTCCGGAAGTGAATCGGAGCTGAAACGAATGGAACTCGGTTTCCGAATAATCCTCGTAGGGGGTAGTACACGAGCTATGGATCAAAAATTGAGGCAGCCCCTTTTTGCATTTCTTTTCATAATTTGTCCCTATGGATTTATCAAATTGCAATCGCGTCCATTCGGGGTCGTCCGGAAGTGAATCGGAGCTGAAATGAATGGAACTCGGTTTCCGAATAATCCTCGTAGGGGGTAGTACACGAGGTATGGAGCAAAAATTGAGGTGGCCCCTTTTTTTGATTTCTTTTCATAAATTTTTCCTATGGATTTACGAAATTGTATTCGCGTCCATTCGGGGTCGGCCGGAAGTGAATCGGAGCTGAAACCGAATGGAACTCGGTTTCCGAATAATACTCACAAGGGGTGGTACACGAGGTATGGAGCAAAAATTGAGGCGTCCCCTTTTTTTGATTACTTTTCATATTGTCCCTATGGATTTATCAAATTGCATTCGCATCCATTCGGGGTCGTCCGGAAGTGAATCGGAGCTGAAACGAATGGAACTCGGTTTCCGAATAATCCTCGTAGGGGGTAGTACACGAGGTATGGAGCAAAAATTGAGGCGGCCCATTTTTTGAATATCTTTTCATAATTTGTCCCTATAGATTTAAGAAATTGTATTCGCGTCCATTTGGGGTTGTCCGTAAGTGAATCGGAGCTGAAACGAATGGAACTCGGTTTCCGAATAATCCTCGTAGGGGGTTGTACACGAGGTATGGAGCAAAAATTGAGGTGGCCCCTTTTTTGGATTTCTTTTCATATTTTATCCCAATGGATTTATGAAATTTCATTCGCGTCCATTCGGGGTCGTCCGGAAGTGAATCGGAGCTGAAACGAATGGAACTCGGTTTCTGAATAATCCTAGTAGGGGGTAGTACACGAGGTATGGAGCAAAAATTGAGGGGGCCCCTTTTTTAGATTTCTTTTCATAAATTTTCCCTATGGATTTATGAAATTGTATTCGAGTCCATTCGGGGTCGTCCGGAAGTGGATCGGAGCTGAAACGAATCGAACTCGGTTTCTGAATAATCCTCGCAAGGGGTGGTACACCAGATATGGAGCAAAAATTGAGACGGCCCATTTCTTATATATCTTTTCATAATTTTTCCCTATGGATTTATGAAATTGCATTCCCGTCCATTCGGGGTCGTCCGGAAGTGAATCGGAACTGAAATGAATGGAACTCGGTTTCGGAATAATCCTCATACGGGGTAGTACACGAGGTATGGAGCAAAAATTGAGGCGGCCCGTTTTTCGGATATCTTTTCATATTTTTTCCATATGGATTTATGAAATTGCATTCGCGTCCATTCGGGGTCGTCCGGAAGTGAATCGGAGCTGAAACGAATGGAACTCGGTTTCTGAATAATCCTCGTGGGGGTAGTACACGAGGTGTGGAGAAAAATTTGAGTCAGCCCATTTTTTATTTATCTTATCATTATTTTTCCCTATGGATTTATGAAATTGCATTCGCGTCCATTCGAGGTCGTCCGAAAGTGAATCAGAGCTGAAATGAATGGAACCCGGTTTCCGAATAATCCTCGTAGGGGGTAGTACACGAGGTATGGAGCAAAAATTGAGGCGGCCCATTTTTTGGATATAATTTCATAATTTTTCCCTATGGATTTATGAAATTGCATTTGCGTCCATTCAGGGTCGTCCGGAAGTGAATCGGAGCTGAAACGAATGGAACTCGGTTTCCGAATAATCCTCATTGGGGGTAGTACACGAGGTATGGAGCAAAAATTGAGGCAGCCCCTTTTTTGGATTTCTTTTCATAATTTGCCCCTATGGATTTATCAAATTGCATTCGCGTCCATTCGGGGTCGTCCGGAAGTGAATCGGAGCTGAAACGAATGGAACTCGGTTTCTGAATAATCCTCGTGGGGGTAGTACACGAGGTGTGGAGAAAAAATTGAGGCAGCCCATTTTTTATTTATCTTTTCATTATTTTTCCCTATGGATTTATGAAATTGCATTCGCGTACATTCGAGGTCGTTCGAAAGTGAATCGGAGCTGAAATGAATGGAACTCGGTTTCCGAATAATCCTCGTAGGGGGTAGTACACGAGGTATGGAGCAAAAATTGAGGCGGCCCATTTTTTGGATATAATTTCATAATTTTTCCCTATGGATTTATGAAATTGCATTTGCATCCATTCAGGGTCGTCCGGAAGTGAATCGGAACTGAAACGAATGGAACTCGGTTTCCGAATAATCCTCATAGGGGGTAGTACACGAGGTATGGATCAAAAATTGAGGCAGCCCCTTTTTGGATTTCTTTTCATAATTTGTCCCTATGGATTTATCAAATTGCATTCGCGTCTATTCAAGGTCGTCCGGAAGTGAATCGGAGCTGAAACGAATGGAACTCGGTTTCCGAATAATCCTCGTAGGGGGTAGTACACGAGGTATGGAGCAAAAATTGAGGCAGCCCCTTTTTTGGATTTCTTTTCATAATTTGTCCCTATGGATTTATCAAATTGCATTCGCGTCCATTCGGGGTCATCCAGAAGTGAATCGGAGCTGAAATGAATGGAACTCGGTTTCCGAATAATCCTCGTAGGGGGTAGTACACGAGGTATGGAGCAAAAATTGAGGCAACCTCTTTTTTGGATTTCTTTTCATAATTTGTCCCTATGGATTTATGAAATTGCATTCGCGTCCTTTCGGGGTCGTCCGGAAGATAATCGGAGCTCAAACGAATGGAACTAGGTTTCTGAATAATCCTCGTAGGGGGTAGTACACGAGGTATGGAGCAAAAATTGAGGCGGCCCGTTTTTTGAATATATTTTCTTAATTTGTCCCTTTGGATTTACGAAATTGCACTCGCGTCCATTCGAGGTCGTTCGGAAGTGAATCGGAGCTGAAACGAATGGAACTCGGTTTCAAATTAATCCTCGTAGGGTAGGACACGAGGTATGGAGCAAAAATTGAGGCGGCCCCTTTTTTAGATTTTTTTTCATAAATTTTCCCAATGGATTTATGAAATTGAATTCGCGTCCATTCAGGGTCGTCCGGAAGTGATTCGGAGCTGAAACGAATGGAACTCGGTTTCCGAATAATCCTCGTAGGGGGTAGTACACGAGGTATGGAGCAAAAAT
Source organism: Apium graveolens (assembly GCF_009905375.1). Lineage (NCBI taxonomy): Eukaryota > Viridiplantae > Streptophyta > Magnoliopsida > Apiales > Apiaceae > Apium > Apium graveolens. Next base: position 207,157,956 of record NC_133657.1, on the reverse strand, counting down.
TGAGGCGGCCCATTTTTTGAATATCTTTTCATAATTTGTCCCTATAGATTTAAGAAATTGTATTCGCGTCCATTTGGGGTTGTCCGTAAGTGAATCGGAGCTGAAACGAATGGAACTCGGTTTCCGAATAATCCTCGTAGGGGGTTGTACACGAGGTATGGAGCAAAAATTGAGGTGGCCCCTTTTTTGGATTTCTTTTCATAATTTATCCCAATGGATTTATGAAATTTCATTCGCGTCCATTCGGGGTCGTCCGGAAGTGATTCGGAGCTGAAACGAATGGAACTCGGTTTCTGAATAATCCTAGTAGGGGGTAGTACACGAGGTATGGAGCAAAAATTGAGGGGGCCCCTTTTTTAGATTTCTTTTCATAAATTTTCCCTATGGATTTATGAAATTGTATTCGAGTCCATTCGGGGTCGTCCGGAAGTGGATCGGAGCTGAAACGAATCGAACTCGGTTTCTGAATAATCCTCGCAAGGGGTGGTACACCAGATATGGAGCAAAAATTGAGACGGCCCATTTCTTATATATCTTTTCATAATTTTTCCCTATGGATTTATGAAATTGCATTCCCGTCCATTCGGGGTCGTCCGGAAGTGAATCGGAACTGAAATGAATGGAACTCGGTTTCGGAATAATCCTCATACGGGGTAGTACACGAGGTATGGAGCAAAAATTGAGGCGGCCCGTTTTTCGGATATCTTTTTATATTTTTTCCATATGGATTTATGAAATTGCATTCGCGTCCATTCGGGGTCGTCCGGAAGTGAATCGGAGCTGAAACGAATGGAACTCGGTTTCTGAATAATCCTCGTGGGGGTAGTACACGAGGTGTGGAGAAAAATTTGAGTCAGCCCATTTTTTATTTATCTTATCATTATTTTTCCCTATGGATTTATGAAATTGCATTCGCGTCCATTCGAGGTCGTCCGAAAGTGAATCAGAGCTGAAATGAATGGAACCCGGTTTCCGAATAATCCTCGTAGGGGGTAGTACACGAGGTATGGAGCAAAAATTGAGGCGGCCCATTTTTTGGATATAATTTCATAATTTTTCCCTATGGATTTATGAAATTGCATTTGCGTCCATTCAGGGTCGTCCGGAAGTGAATCGGAGCTGAAACGAATGGAACTCGGTTTCCGAATAATCCTCATTGGGGGTAGTACACGAGGTATGGAGCAAAAATTGAGGCAGCCCCTTTTTTGGATTTCTTTTCATAATTTGCCCCTATGGATTTATCAAATTGCATTCGCGTCCATTCGGGGTCGTCCGGAAGTGAATCGGAGCTGAAACGAATGGAACTCGGTTTCTGAATAATCCTCGTGGGGGTAGTACACGAGGTGTGGAGAAAAAATTAAGGCAGCCCATTTTTTATTTATCTTTTCATTATTTTTCCCTATGGATTTATGAAATTGCATTCGCGTCCATTCGAGGTCGTTCGAAAGTGAATCGGAGCTGAAATGAATGGAACTCGGTTTCCGAATAATCCTCGTAGGGGGTAGTACACGAGGTATGGAGCAAAAATTGAGGCGGCCCATTTTTTGGATATAATTTCATAATTTTTCCCTATGGATTTATGAAATTGCATTTGCATCCATTCAGGGTCGTCCGGAAGTGAATCGGAGCTGAAACGAATGGAACTCGGTTTCCGAATAATCCTCATAGGGGGTAGTACACGAGGTATGGATCAAAAATTGAGGCAGCCCCTTTTTGGATTTCTTTTCATAATTTGTCCCTATGGATTTATCAAATTGCATTCGCGTCCATTCAAGGTCGTCCGGAAGTGAATCGGAGCAGAAACGAATGGAACTCGGTTTCCGAATAATCCTCGTAGGGGGTAGTACACGAGGTATGGAGCAAAAATTGAGGCAGCCCCTTTTTTGGATTTCTTTTCATAATTTGTCCCTATGGATTTATCAAATTGCATTCGCGTCCATTCGGGGTCATCCAGAAGTGAATCGGAGCTGAAATGAATGGAACTCGGTTTCCGAATAATCCTCGTAGGGAGTAGTACACGAGGTATGGAGCAAAAATTGAGGCAACCTCTTTTTTGGATTTCTTTTCATAATTTGTCCCTATGGATTTATGAAATTGCATTCGCGTCCTTTCGGGGTCGTCCGGAAGTTAATCGGAGCTCAAACGAATGGAACTAGGTTTCTGAATAATCCTCGTAGGGGGTAGTACACGAGGTATGGAGCAAAAATTGAGGCGGCCCGTTTTTTGAATATATTTTCTTAATTTGTCCCTTTGGATTTACGAAATTGCACTCGCGTCCATTCGAGGTCGTTCGGAAGTGAATCGGAGCTGAAACGAATGGAACTCGGTTTCAAATTAATCCTCGTAGGGTAGGACACGAGGTATGGAGCAAAAATTGAGGCGGCCCCTTTTTTAGATTTTTTTTCATAAATTTTCCCAATGGATTTATGAAATTGAATTCGCGTCCATTCAGGGTCGTCCGGAAGTGATTCGGAGCTGAAACGAATGGAACTCGGTTTCCGAATAATCCTCGTAAGGGGTACTACACGAGGTGTGGAGAAAAAATTGAGGTAGCCCATTTTTTATATATCTTTTCATAATTTTTCCCTATGGATTTATGAAATTGCATTCGCGTCCATTCGGGGTCGTCCGGAAGTGAATCGGAGCTGAAACGAATGGAACTCGGTTTCCGAATAATCCTCATAGGGGGTAGTACACGAGGTGTGGAGCAAAAATTGAGGCATCCCATTTTTTGGATATCTTTTCATAATTTGTCCCTATAGATTTATGAAATTACATTCGCGTCCATTCACGGTCGTCGGGAAGTGAATCGGAGTTGAAACGAATGGTATTCAGTTTTCGAATAATCCTCGTAGGGGGTAGTACACGAGGTATGGAGCAAAAATTGAGGCGGCCCATTTTTTGAATATCTTTTCATAATTTGTCCCTATAGATTTACGAAATTGCATTAGCGTCCATTTGGGGTCGTCCGTAAGTGAATCGGAGCTGAAACGAATGGAACTCGGTTTCCGAATAATACTCGTAGGGGGTGGTACACGAGGCATACAGCAAAAATTGAGGTGGCCCCTTTTTTGGATTTCTTTTCATAATTTATCCCAATGGATTTATGAAATTTCTTTCACGTCCATTCGGGGTCGTCCGGAAGTGAATCGGAGCTGAAACGAATGGAACTCGGTTTCTGAATAATCCTCGTAGGAGGTAGTACACGAGGTATGGAGCAAAAATTGAGGCGGCCCCTTTTTTCAATTTCTTTTCATAAATAGTCCCTATGGATTTATGAAATTGTATTCGCGTCCATTCGGGGTCGTCCGGAAGTGAATCGTAACTGAAACGAATCGAACTCGGTTTCCGAATAATCCTCGCAAGGGGTGGTACACGAGGTATGGAGCAAAAATTGAGGTGGCCCATTTCTTATATATCTTTTCATAATTTTTCCCTATGGATTTATGAAATTGCATTAGCGTCTATTCGGGGTCGTCCGGAAGTGAATCGGAGCTGAAACGAATGGAACTCAGTTTTCGAATAATCCTCGTAGGAGGTAGTACACGAGGTATGGAGCAAAAATTGAGGCGGCCCCTTTTTTGGATTTCTTTTCATAATTTATCCCAATGGATTTATGAAATTTCATTCGCGTCCATTCGGGGTCGTCCGGAAGTGAATCGGAGCTGAAACGAATGGAACTCGGTTTCTGAATAATCCTAGTAAGGGGTAGTACACGAGGTATGGAGCAAAAATTGAGGGGGCCCCTTTTTTAGATTTCTTTTCATAAATTTTCCCTATGGATTTATGAAATTGTATTCGCGTCCATTCGGGGTCGTCCGGAAGTGGATCGGAGCTGAAACGAATCGAACTCGGTTTCTGAATAATCCTCGCAAGGGGTGGTACACGAGGTATGGAGCAAAAATTGAGACGGCCCATTTCTTATATATCTTTTCATAATTTTTCCCTATGGATTTATGAAATTGCATTCCCGTCCATTCGGGGTCGTCCGGAAGTGAATCGGAACTGAAACGACTGGAACTCGGTTTCGGAATAATCCTCATAGGGGGTAGTACACGAGGTATGGAGCAAAAATTGAGGCGGCCCGTTTTTCGAATATATTTTCATAATTTTTCCCTATGGATTTATGAAATTGCATTCGCGTCCATACAGGGTCGTCCGGAAGTGAATCGGAGCTGAAACGAATGGAACTCGGTTTCTGAATAATCCTCGTGGGGGTAGTACACGAGGTGTGGAGAAAAAATTGAGGCAGCCCATTTTTTATATATCTTTTCATTATTTTTCCCTATGGATTTATGAAATTGCATTCGCGTCCATTCGAGGTCGTCCGAAAGTGAATCGGAGCTGAAATGAATGGAACTCGGTTTCCGAATAATCCTCGTAGGGGGTAGTACACGAGGTATGGAGCAAAAATTGAGGCGGCCCATTTTTTGGATATAATTTCATAATTTTTCCCTATGGATTTATGAAATTGCATTTGCATCCATTCAGGGTCGTCCGGAAGTGAATCGGAGCTGAAACGAATGGAACTCGGTTTCCGAATAATCCTCGGAGGGGGTAGTACACGAGGTATGGATCAAAAATTGAGGCAGCCCCTCTTTGGATTTCTTTTCATAATTTGTCCCTATGGATTTATAAAATTGCATTCGCGTCCATTCGGGGTCGTCCGGAAGTGAATCGGAGCTGAAACGAATGGAACTCGGTTTCCGAATAATCCTCGTAGGGGGTAGTACACGAGGTATGGAGCAAAAATTGAGGCAACCTCTTTTTTGGATTTCTTTTAATAATTTGTCCCTATGGATTTATGAAATTGCATTCGCGTCCATTCGGAGTCGTCCGGAAGTGAATCGGAGCTCAAACGAATGGAACTAGGTTTCTGAATAATCCTCGTAGGGGGTAGTACACGAGGTATGGAGCAAAAATTGAGGCGGCCCGTTTTTTGAATATATTTTCATAATTTGTCCCTATGGATTTACGAAATTGTACTCGCATCCATTCGAGGTCGTCCGGAAGTGAATCGGAGCTGAAACGAATGGAACTCGGTTTCAAATTAATCCTCGTAGGGGTAGTACACGAGGTATGGAGTAAAAATTGAGGCGGCCCCTTTTTTAGATTTTTTTTCATAAATTTTCCCAATGGATTTATGAAATTGAATTCGCGTCCATTCAGGGTCGTCCGGAAGTGAATCGGAGCTGAAACGAATGGAACTCGGTTTCCGAATAATCCTCGTAAGGGGTAGTACACGAGGTGTGGACAAAAAATTGAGGTAGCCCATTTTTTATATATATTTTCATAATTTTTCCCTATGGATTTATGAAATTGCATTCACGTCCATTCGGGGTCGTCCGGAAGTGAATCGGAGCTGAAACGAATGGAACTCGGTTTCGGAATAATCCTCATAGGGGGTAGTACACGAGGTGTGGAGCAAAAATTGAGGCAGCCCATTTTTTGGATATCTTTTCATAATTTGTCCCTATAGATTTATGAAATTGCATTCGCGTCCATTCACGGTCGTCGGGAAGTGAATCGGAGTTGAAACGAATGGTATTCGGTTTTCGAATAATCCTCGTAGGGGGTAGAACACGAGGTATGGAGCAAAAATTGAGGCGGCCCATTTTTTGAATATCTTTTCATAATTTGTCCCTATAGATTTACGAAATTGCATTAGCGTCTATTTGGGGTCGTCCGTAAGTGAATCGGAGCTGGAACGAATGGAACTCGGTTTCCGAATAATACTCGTAGGGGGTGGTACACGAGGCATACAGCAAAAATTGAGGCGGCTCCTTTTTTGGATTTTTTTTCATAATTTATCCCAATGGATTTATGAAATTTCTTTCGCGTCCATTCGGGGTCGTCCGGAAGTGAATCGGAGCTGAAACGAATGGAACTCGGTTTCTGAATAATCCTCGTAGGAGGTAGTACACGAGGTATGGAGCAAAAATTAAGGCGGCCCCTTTTTTCAATTTCTTTTCATAAATAGTCCCTATGGATTTATGAAATTGTATTCGCGTCCATTCGGGGTCGTCCGGAAGTGAATCGGAGCTGAAACGAATCGAACTCGGTTTCCGAATAATCCTCGCAAGGGGTGGTACACGAGGTACGGAGCAAAAATTGAGGCGACCCATTTCTTATATATCTTTTCATAATTTTTCCCTATGGATTTATGAAATTGCATTAGCGTCCATTCGGGGTCGTCCGGAAGTGAATCGGAGCTGAAACGAATGGAACTCGGTTTCCGAATAATCCTCGTAGGAGGTAGTACACGAGGTATGGAGCAAAAATTGAGGCGGCCCTTTTTTCGAATATCTTTTCATAATTTATCCTAATGGATTTATGAAATTGCATTCGCGTCCATTCGGGGTCGTCCGGAAGTGAATCGGAGCTGAAACGAATGGAACTCGGTTTCTGAATAATCCTCGTAGCAGGTAGTACACGAGGTATGGAGCAAAAATTGAGGCGGCCCCTTTTTTCGATTTCTTTTCATAAATAGTCCCTATGGATTTATGAAATTGTATTCGTGTCCATTCGGGGTCGTCCGGAAGTGAATCGGAGCTGAAACGAATCGAACTCGGTTTCCGAATAATCCTCGTAGGGGTAGTACACGAGGTATGGAGCAAAAATTGAGGCGGCCCAATTTTTGGATATAATTTCATAATTTTTCCCTATGGATTTATGAAATTGCATTTGCGTCCATTCAGGGTCGTCTGGAAGTGAATCGGAGCTGAAACGAATGGAACTCGGTTTCCGAATAATCCTCGTAGGAGGTAGTACACGAGGTATGGAGCAAAAATTGAGGTGTCCCTTTTTTGGATTTCTTTTCATAATTTGTCCCTATGAATTTATGAAATTGCATTCACGTCCATTCGGGGTCGTCGGGAAGTGAATCGGAGCTGAAATGAATGGAACTCGGTTTCCAAATAATCCTCGTAGGGGGTACACGAGGTATGGAGCAAAAATTGAGGCGGCCCCTATTTTTGATTTCTTTTCATAATTTGTCCCTATAGATTTATAAAATTGCATTCGCATCTATTTTGGGTCGTCCGGAAGTGAATCGGAGCTGAAACAAATGGAAATTGGTTTCTGAATAATCCTCATAGGGGGTAGTACACGAGGTATGGGGCAAAAATTGAGGCGGCCCATTATTTGAATATCTTTTCATAATTTGTCCCTATAGATTTACGAAATTCCATTCGCGTCCATTTGGGGTCGTCCGTAAGTGAATCGGAGCTGAAACGAATGCAACTCAGTTTACGAATAATCCTCGTAGGGGGTGGTACACGAGGTATAGAGCCAAAATTGAGGCAGCCCCTTTTTTGGATTTCTTTTCATAATTTATCCCATTGGATATATGAAATTTCATTCGCGTCCATTCGGGGTCGTCCGGAAGTGAATCGGAGCTAAAATGAATGGAACTCGGTTTCCAAATAATCCTCGTAGGGGGTACACGAGGTATGGAGCAAAAATTGAGGCGGCCCTTTTTTTTATTTCTTTTCATAATTTGTCCCTATGGATTTATGAAATTGCATTCGCGTCCATTTAGGGTCGTCCGGAAGTGAATCAGAGCTGAAACGAATGGAATTCGGTTTCCGAATAATCCTCGTAGGGGGTAGTACACGAGGTATGGAGCAAAAATTGAGGCGGCCCATTTTTTGAATATCTTTTCATAATTTGTCCCTATAGATTTACGAAATTGCATTAGCGTCTATTTGGGGTCGTCCGTAAGTGAATCGGAGCTGAAACGAATGGAACTCGGTTTCCGAATAATACTCGTAGGGGGTGGTACACGAGGCATACGGCAAAAATTGAGGCGGCCCCTTTTTTGGATTTCTTTTCATAATTTATCCCAAAGGATTTATGAAATTTCTTTCGCGTCCATTCGGGGTCGTCCGGAAGTGAATCGGAGCTGAAACGAATGGAACTCGGTTTCTGAATAATCCTCGTAGAAGGTAGTACACGAGGTATGGAGCAAAAATTGAGGCGGCCCGTTTTTCGAATATCTTTTCATAATTTATCACAATGGATTTATGAAATTGCATTCGCGTCCATTCGGGGTCGTCCGGAAGTGAATCGGAGCTGAAACGAATGGAACTCGGTTTCTGAATAATCCTCGTAGGAGGTAGTACACGAGGTATGGAGCAAAAATTGAGGCGGCCTCTTTTTTCGGTTTCTTTTCATAAATAGTCCCTATGGATTTATGAAATTGTATTCACGTCCATTCGGGGTCGTCCGGAAGTGAATCGGAGCTGAAACGAATCGAACTCGGTTTCCGAATAATCCTCGTAGGGGTAGTACACGAGGTATGGAGCAAAAATTGAGGCGGCCCAATTTTTGGATATAATTTCATAATTATTCCCTATGGATTTATGAAATTACATTTGCTTCCATTCAGGGTCGTCCGGAAGTGAATCGGAGCTGAAACGAATGGAACTCGGTTTCCGAATAATCCTCGTAAGGGGTAGTACACGAGGTATGGAGCAAAAATTGAGGTGTCCCTTTTTTGGATTTCTTTTCATAATTTGTCCCTATGGATTTATGAAACTGCATTCACGTCCATTCGGGGTCATCGGGAAGTGAATCGGAGCTGAAATGAATGGAACTCGGTTTCCAAATAATCCTCGTAGGGGGTACACGAGGTATGGAGCAAAAATTGAGGCGGCCCCTATTTTTGATTTCTTTTCATAATTTGTCCCTATAGATTTATAAAATTTCATTCGCATCCATTTAGGGTCGTCCGGAAGTGAATCGGAGCTGAAACAAATGGAACTCGGTTTCTGAATAATCCTCATAGGGGGTAGTACACGAGGTATGGGGCAAAAATTGAGGCGGCCCATTATTTGAATATCTTTTCATATTTTGTCCCTATAGATTTACAAAATTGCATTCGCATCCATTTGGGGTCGTCCGTAAGTGAATCGGAGCTGAAACGAATGGAACTCGGTTTACGAATAATCCTCATAGGGGGTGGTACACGAGGTATAGAGCAAAAATTGAGGCAGCCCCTTTTTTGGATTTCTTTTCATAATTTATCCCAATGGATTTATGAAATTTCATTCGCGTCCATTCGGGGTCGTCCGGAAGTGAATCGGAGCTAAAACGAATGGAACTCGGTTTCCAAATAATCCTCTTAGGGGGTACACCAGGTATGGAGCAAAAATTGAGGCGGCCCTTTTTTTTATTTCTTTTCATAATCTGTCTCTATGGATTTATGAAATTGCATTCGCGTCCATTTAGGGGCGTCCGGAAGTGAATCGGAGCTGAAACGAATCGAACTCGGTTTCTGAATAATCCTCATAGAGGGTAGTACACGAGGTATGGGGAAAAAATTGAGGCGGGCCATTTTTTGAATATCTTTTCATAATTTGTCCCTATAGATTTACGAAATTGCACTCGCATCCATTTAGGGTTGTCCATAAGTGAATCGGAGCTGAAACGAATGGAATTCGGTTTCCGAATAATCCTCGTAGGGGGTAGTACACGAGGTATGGAGCAAAAATTGAGGCGGCCCCTTTTTTGGATATCTTTTCATAATTTATCCCAATTGATTTATGAAATTTCATCCACGTCGATTCGGGGTCGTCCGGAAGTAAATCGGAGCTGAAACGAATGGAACTCGGTTTCCGAATAATCCTCGTAGGGGGTAGTACACGAGGTATGGAGCAAAAATTGAGGCGGCCCCTTTTTTTGATTTCTTTTCATAAGATTTTCCTATGGATTTACGAAATTGTATTCGCGTCCATTCGGGGTCGTCCGGAAGTGAATCAGAGCTGAAACGAATGGAACTCGGTTTCCAAATAATCCTCACAAGGGGTGGTACACGAGGTACGGAGCAAAAATTGAGGCATCCCCTTTTTTTTATTACTTTTCATATTGTCCCTATGGATTTATCAAATTGCATTCGCGTCCATTCGGGGTCGTCCGGAAGTGAATCGGAGCTGAAACGAATGGAACTCGGTTTCCGAATAATCCTCATAGGGGGTAGTACACGAGGTATGGAGCAAATATTGAGGCAGCCCGTTTTTTGGATATCTTTTCATAATTTTTCCCTATAGATTTATGAAATTGCATTCGCGTCCATTCGCGGTCGTCGGGAAGTGATTCGGAGCTGAAACGAATGGAATTCGATTTTCGAATAATCCTCGTAGGGGGTAGTACACGAGGTATGGAGCAAAAATTGAGGCGGCCCATTTTTTGAATATCTTTTTATAATTTGTCCCTATAGATTTAAGAAATTGCATTCGCGTCCATTTGGGGTCGTCCGTAAGTGAATCAGAGCTGAAACGAATGGAACTCGGTTTTCGAATAATCCTCGTAGGGGGTAGTACACGAGGTATGGAGCAAAAATTGAGGCGGCCCCTTTTTTGGATTTCTTTTCATAATTTATCCCAATGGATTTATGAAATTTAATTCGCGTCCATTCGGGGTCGTCCGGAAGTGAATCGGAGCTGAAACGAATGGAACTCGGTTTCTGAATAATCCTAGTAGGGGGTAGTACACGAGGTATGGAGCAAAAATTGAGGGGGCCCCTTTTTTAGATTTCTTTTCATAAATTTTCCCTATGGATTTATGAAATTGTATTCGCGTCCATTCGGGGTCGTCCGGAAGTGGATCGGAGCTGAAACGAATCGAACTCGGTTTCTAAATAATCCTCGCAAGGGGTGGTACACGAGGTATGGAGCAAAAATTGAGACGGCCCATTTCTTATATATCTTTTCATAATTTTTCCCTATGGATTTATGAAATTGCATTCCCATCCATCCGGGGTCGTCTGGAAGTGAATCGGAACTGAAATGAATGGAACTCGGTTTCGGAATAATCCTCATAGGGGGTAGTACACGAGGTATGGAGCAAAAATTGAGGCGGCCCATTTTTCGGATATCTTTTCATAATTTTTCCCTATGGATTTATGAAATTGCATTCGCGTCCATTCGAGGTCGTCCGGAAGTGAATCAGAGCTGAAACGAATGGAACTCGGTTTCTGAATAATCCTCGTGGGGGTAGTACACGAGGTGTGGAGAAAAAATTGAGGCAGCCCATTTTTTATATATCTTTTCATTATTTTTCCCTATGGATTTATGAAATTGCATTCGCGTCCATTCGAGGTCGTCCGAAAGTGAATCGGAGCTGAAATGAATGGAACTCGGTTTCCGAATAATCCTCGTAGGGGGTAGTACACGAGGTATGGAGCAAAAATTGAGGCGGCCCATTTTTTGGATATAATTTCATAATTTGTCCCTATGGATTTATGAAATTGCATTCGCGTCCATTCGGGGTCGTCCGGAAGTGAATCAGAGCTCAAACGAATGGAACTCGGTTTCTGAATAATCCTTGTAGGGGGTAGTACACGAGGTATGGAGCAAAAATTGAGGTGGCCCGTTTTTTGAATATCTTTTCATAATTTGTCCCTATGTATTTACAAAATTGCACTCGCATCCATTCGATGTCGTCCGGAAGTGAATCGGAGCTAAAATGAATGGAACTCGGTTTCAAATTAATCCTCGTAGGGGTAGTACACGAGGTATGGAGCAAAAATTGAGGCGGCCCCTTTTTTAGATTTTTTTTCATAAATTTTCCCAATGGATTTATGAAATTGAATTCGCGTCCATTCAGGGTCGTCCGGAAGTGAATCGGAGCTGAAACGAATGGAACTCGGTTTCCGAATAATCCTCGTAAGGGGTAGTACACGAGGTGTGGAGAAAAAATTGAGGTAGCCCATTTTTTATATATCTTTTCATAATTTTTCCCTATGGATTTATGAAATTGCATTCGCGTCCATTCGGGGTCGTCCGGAAGTGAATCGGAGCTGAAACGAATGGAACTCGGTTTCGGAATAATCCTCATATGGGGTTGTACACGAGGTATGGAGCAAAAATTGAGGTAGCCCATTTTTTGGATATCTTTTCATAATTTGTCCCTATAGATTTATGAAATTGCATTCGCGATCATTCGCGGTCGTCGGGAAGTGAATTGGAGTTGAAACGAATGGAATTCGGTTTTCGAATAATCCTCGTAGGGGGTAGTACACGAGGTATGGAGCAAAAATTGAGGCGGCCCATTTTTTGAATATCTTCTCATAATTTGTCCCTATAGATTTATGAAATTGCATTTGCGTCCATTTGGGGTCGTCCGTTAGTGAATCGGAGCTGAAACGAATGGAACTTGGTTTCCGAATAATCCTTGTAGGGGGTGGTACACGAGGTATAGAGCAAAAATTGAGGTGGCCCCTTTTTTGGATTTCTTTTCATAATTTATCCCAATGGATTTATGAAATTTCATTCGCGTCCATTCGGGGTCATCCGGAAGTGAATCGGAGCTGAAACGAATGGAACTCGGTTTCTGAATAATCCTCGTGGGGGTAGTACACGAGGTGTGGAGAAAAAATTGAGGCAGCCCATTTTTTATATATATTTTCATTATTTTTCCCTATGGATTTATGAAATTGCATTCGCGTCCATTCGAGGTCGTCCGAAAGTGAATCGGAGCTGAAATGAATGGAACTCGGTTTCCGAATAATCCTCGTAGGGGGTAGTACACGAGGTATGGAGCAAAAATTGAGGCGGCCCATTTTTTGGATATAATTTCATAATTTTTCCCTATGGATTTATGAAATTGCATTTGCGTCCATTCAGGGTCGTCTGGAAGTGAATCGGAGCTGAAACGAATGGAACTCGGTTTCCGAATAATCCTCATTGGGGGTAGTACACGAGGTACGGAGCAAAAATTGAGGCAGCCCCTTTTTTGGATTTTTTTTCATAATTTGCCCCTATGGATTTATCAAATTGCATTCGCGTCCATTCGGGGTCGTTCGGAAGTGAATCGGAGCTGAAACGAATGGAACTCGGTTTCCGAATAATCCTCGTAGGGGGTAGTACACGAGGTATGGAGCAAAAATTGAGGCGGCCCATTTTTTGAATATCTTTTCATAATTTGTCCCTATGGATTTACGAAATTGCACTCGCGTCCATTCGAGGTCGTCCGGAAGTGAATCGGAGCTGAAATGAATGGAACTCGGTTTCAAATTAATCTTCGTAGGGGTAGTACACGAGGTATGGAGCAAAAATTGAGGCGTCACCTTTTTTAGATTTTTTTTCATAAATTTTCCCAATGGATTTATGAAACGAATGGAACTCAGTTTCCGAATAATCCTCGTAAGGGGTAGTACACGAGGTGTGGAGAAAAAATTGAGGTAGCCCATTTTTTATATATCTTTTCATAATTTTTCCCTATGGATTTATGAAATTGCATTTGCGTCCATTCGGTGTTGTCCGGAAGTGAATCAGAGCTGAAACGAATGGAACTCGGTTTCGGAATAATCCTCATAGGGGGTAGTACACGAGGTATGGAGAAAAAATTGATGCAGCCCGTTTTTTGGATATCTTTTCATAATTTGTCCCTATAGATTTATGAAATTGCATTCGCGTCCATTCGCGGTCGTCGGGAAGTGAATCGGAGTTGAAACGAATGGAATTCGGTTTTCGAATAATCCTCGTAGGGGGTAGTACACGAGGTATGGAGCAAAAATTGAGGTGGCCCATTTTTTGAATATCTTTTCATAATTTGTCCCTATAGATTTACAAAATTGCATTTGCGTCCATTTGGGGTCGTCCGTAACTGAATCAGAGCTGAAACGAATGGAACTCGATTTCCGAATAATCCTCGTAGGGGGTGGTACACGAGGTATAGAGCAAAAATTGAGGCGGCCCCTTTTTTGGATTTCTTTTCATAATTTATCCCAATGGATTTATGAAATTTCATTCGCGTCCATTCGGGGTCGTCCGGAAGTGAATCGGAGCTGAAAGGAATGGAACTCGGTTTCTGAATAATCCTCGTAGGAGGTAGTACACGAGGTATGGAGCAAAAATTGAGGCGGCCCCTTTTTTCGATTTCTTTTCATAAAGAGTCCCTATGGATTTATGAAATTGTATTCGCGTCCATTCGGGGTCGTCCGGAAGTGAATCGAAGCTGAAACGAATCGAACTCGGTTTCCGAATAATCCTCGCAAGGGGTGGTACACGAGGTATGGAGCAAAAATTGAGGCGGCCCATTTCTTATATATCTTTTCATAATTTTTCCCTATGGATTTATGAAATTGCATTCGTGTCCATTTGGGGTCGTCCGGAAGTGAATCGGAGCTGAAACGAATGGAACTCGGTTTCCGAATAATCCTCGTAGGAGGTAGTACACGAGGTATGGAGCAAAAATTGAGGCAGCCCATTTTTCAGATATCTTTTCATAATTTATCCCAATGGATTTATGAACTTGCATTTGCGTCCATTCGGGGTCGTTCGGAAGTGAATCGGAGCTGAAACGAATGGAACTCGGTTTCTGAATAATCCTCGTAGGGGGTAGTACACGAGGTATGGAGCAAAAATTGAGGCGGCCCCTTTTTTAGATTTCTTTTCATAAATTGTCCTTATGGATTTATGAAATTGTATTCGCGGCCATTCGGGGTCGTCTGGAAGTGAATCGGAGCTGAAACGAATGGAACTCGGTTTCCAAATAATCCTCGTAGGGGGTAGTACACGAGGTATGGAGCAAAAATTGAGGCGGCCCATTTTTCGGATATAATTTCATAATTTTTCCCTATGGATTTATGAAATTGCATTTGCGTCCATTCAGGGTCGTCCGGAAGAGAATCGGAGCTGAAACGAATGGAACTCGGTTTCCGAATAATCCTCGTAAGGGGTAGTACATGAGGTATGGAGCAAAAATTGAGGTGCCCCTTTTTTGGATTTCTTTTCATAATTTGTCCCTATGGATTTATGAAATTGCATTCACGTCCATTCGGGGTAGTCGGGAAGTTAATCGGAGGTGAAACAAATGGAACTCGGTTTCCAAATAATCCTCGTAGGGGGTATACGAGGTATGGAGCAAAAATTGAGGTGGCCCCTTTTTTTTATTTCTTTTCATAATTTATCCCAATGGATTTATGAAATTGCATTCGCGTCCATTCAGGGTCTTCCGGAAGTGAATCGGAGCTGAAATGAATGGAACTCGGTTTCTGAATAATCCTCGTAGGAGGTAGTACACGAGGTATGGAGCAAAAATTAAGGCGGCCCCTTTTTTCAATTTCTTTTCATAAATAGTCCCTATGGATTTATGAAATTGTATTCGCGTCCATTCGGGGTCGTCCGGAAGTGAATCGGAGCTGAAACGAATCGAACTCGGTTTCCGAATAATCCTCGCAAGGGGTGGTACACGAGGTACGGAGCAAAAATTGAGGCGACCCATTTCTTATATATCTTTTCATAATTTTTCCCTATGGATTTATGAAAATGCATTAGCGTCCATTCGGGGTCGTCCGGAAGTGAATCGGAGCTGAAACGAATGGAACTCGGTTTCTGAATAATCCTCGTGGGGGTAGTACACGAGGTGTGGAGAAAAAATTGAGGCAGCCCATTTTTTATATATCTTTTCATTATTTTTCCCTATGGATTTATGAAATTGCATTCGCGTCCATTCGGGGTCGTCCGGAAGTGAATCGGAGCTGAAACGAATGGAACTCGGTTTCTGAATAATCCTCGTAGGGGGTAGTACACGAGGTATAGAGCAAAAATTGAGGCAGCCGCTTTTTTGGATTTCTTTTCATAATTTGTCCCTATGGATTTATGAAATTGCATTCGCGTCCATTCGGGGTCGTCCGGAAGTGAATCGGAGCTCAAACGAATGGAACTAGGTTTCTGAATAATCCTCGTAGGGGGTAGTACACGAGGTATGGAGTAAAAATTGAGGTGGCCCGTTTTTTGAATATATTTTCATAATTTGTCCCTATGGATTTACGAAATTGCACTCGCGTCCATTCGAGGTCGTCCGGAAGTGAATCGGAGCTGAAATGAATGGAACTCGGTTTCAAATTAATCCTCATAGGGGTAGTACACGAGGTATGGAGCAAAAATTGAGGCGGCCCCTTTTTTATATTTTTTTCATAAATTTTCCCAATGGATTTATGAAATTGAATTCGCGTCCATTCGGGGTCATCCGGAAGTGAATCGGAGCTGAAAGGAATGGAACTCGGTTTCTGAATAATCCTCGTAGGAGGTAGTACATGAGGTATGGAGCAAAAATAGAGGCGGCCCATTTTTTGGATATAATTTCATAATTTTTCCATATGGATTTATGAAATTGCATTGGCATCCATTCAGGGTCGTCCGGAAGTGAATCGGAGCTGAAACGAATGGAACTCGGTTTCCGAATAATCCTCGTAAGGGGTAGTACACGAGGTATGGAGCAAAAATTGAGGTGCCCCTTTTTTGGATTTCTTTTCATAATTTGTCCCTATGGATTTATGAAATTGCATTCACGTCCATTCGGGGTAGTCGGGAAGTTAATCGGAGGTGAAACAAATGGAACTCGGTTTCCAAATAATCCTCGTAGGGGGTATACGAGGTATGGAGCAAAAATTGAGGTGGCCCCTTTTTTGATTTCTTTTCATAATTTATCCCAATGGATTTATGAAATTGCATTCGCGTCCATTCAGGGTCTTCCGGAAGTGAATCGGAGCTGAAGCAAATGGAACTCGGTTTCTGAATAATCCTCATAGGGGGTAGTACACGAGGTATGGGGCAAAAATTGAGGGGACCCATTTTTTGAATATCTTTTCATAATTTGTCCCTATAGATTTCCGAAATTGCATTCGCGTCCATTTGGGGTCGTCCGTAAGTGAATCGGAGCTGAAACGAATGGAACTCGGTTTCCGAATAATCCTCGTAGGAGGTAGTACACGAGGTATGGAGCAAAAATTGAGGCGGCCACTTTTTTGGATTTATTTTCATAATTTATCCCAATGGATTAATGAAATTTCATTTGCGTCTATTCGGGGTCGTCCGGAAGTGAATCGGAGCTGAAATGAATGGAACTCGGTTTCCGAATAATCCTGATAGGGGTAGTACACGAGGTATGGAGCAAAAATTGAGGCGACCCCTTTTTTTGGATTTCTTTTCATAATTTGTCCCTATGGATTTATGAAATTGCATTCGCGTCCATTCGGGGTCGTCCGGAAGTGAATCGGAGCTCAAACGAATGGAACTCGGTTTCTGAATAATCCTCGTAGGGGGTAGTACACGAGGTATGGAGCAAAAATTGAGGTGGCCCATTTTTTGAATATCTTTTCATAATTTGTCCCTATGGATTTACAAAATTGCACTCGCGACCATTCGATGTCGTCCGGAAGTGAATCGGAGCTAAAATGAATGGAACTCGGTTTCAAATTAATCCTCGTAGGGGTAGTACACGAGGTATGGAGCAAAAATTGAGGCGGCCCCTTTTTTAGATTTTTTTTCATAAATTTTCCCAATGGATTTATGAAATTGAATTCGCGTCCATTCAGGGTCGTCCGGAAGTGAATCGGAGCTGAAACGAATGGAACTCGATTTCCGAATAATCCTCGTAAGGGGTAGTACACGAGGTGTGGAGAAAAAATTGAGGTAGCCCATTTTTTATATATCTTTTCATAATTTTTCCCTATGGATTTATGAAATTGCATTCGCGATCATTCGCGGTCGTCGGGAAGTGAATTGGAGTTGAAACGAATGGAATTCGGTTTTCGAATAATCCTCGTAGGGGGTAGTACACGAGGTATGGAGCAAAAATTGAGGCGGCCCATTTTTTGAATATCTTCTCATAATTTGTCCCTATAGATTTACGAAATTGCATTTGCGTCCATTTGGGGTCGTCCGTTAGTGAATCGGAGCTGAAACGAATGGAACTTGGTTTCCGAATAATCCTCGTAGGGGGTGGTACACGAGGTATAGAGCAAAAATTGAGGCGGCCCCTTTTTTGGATTTCTTTTCATAATTTATCCCAATGGATTTATGAAATTTCATTCGCGTCCATTCGGGGTCGTCCGGAAGTGAATCGGAGCTGAAACGAATGGAACTCGGTTTCTGAATAATCCTCGTGGGGGTAGTACACGAGGTGTGGAGAAAAAATTGAGGCAGCCCATTTTTTATATATCTTTTCATTATTTTTCCCTATGGATTTATGAAATTGCATTCGCGTCCATTCGGGGTCGTCCGGAAGTGAATCGGAGCTGAAACGAATGGAACTCGGTTTCTGAATAATCCTCGTAGGGGGTAGTACACGAGGTATGGAGCAAAAATTGAGGCAGCCGCTTTTTTGGATTTCTTTTCATAATTTGTCCCTATGGATTTATGAAATTGCATTCGCGTCCATTCGGGGTCGTCCGGAAGTGAATCGGAGCTCAAACGAATGGAACTAGGTTTCTGAATAATCCTCGTAGGGGGTAGTACACGAGGTATGGAGTAAAAATTGAGGTGGCCCGTTTTTTGAATATATTTTCATAATTTGTCCCTATGGATTTACGAAATTGCACTCGCGTCCATTCGAGGTCGTCCGGAAGTGAATCGGAGCTGAAATGAATGGAACTCGGTTTCAAATTAATCCTCATAGGGGTAGTACACGAGGTATGGAGCAAAAATTGAGGCGGCCCCTTTTTTATATTTTTTTCATAAATTTTCCCAATGGATTTATGAAATTGAATTCGCGTCCATTCGGGGTCGTCCGGAAGTGAATCGGAGCTGAAAGGAATGGAACTCGGTTTCTGAATAATCCTCGTAGGAGGTAGTACATGAGGTATGGAGCAAAAATAGAGGCGGCCCATTTTTTGGATATAATTTCATAATTTTTCCATATGGATTTATGAAATTGCATTGGCATCCATTCAGGGTCGTCCGGAAGTGAATCGGAGCTGAAACGAATGGAACTCGGTTTCTGAATAATCCTCGTAAGGGGTAGTACACGAGGTGTGGAGAAAACATTAAGGTAGCCCATTTTTTATATATCTTTTCATAATTTTTCCCTATGGATTTATGAAATTGCATTCGCGTCCATTCGGGGTCGTCCGGAAGTGAATCGGAGCTGAAACGAATGGAACTCGGTTTCGGAATAATCCTCATAGGGGGTAGTACACGAGGTATTGGGCAAAAATTGAGGCAGCCCATTATTTGAATATCTTTTCATAATTTGTCCCTATAGATTTAGGAAATTGCATTCGCGTCCATTTGGGGTCGTCCGTAAGTGACTCGGAGCTGAAACGAATGGAACTCGGTATCCGAATAATCCTCGTAGGGGGTAGTACACGAGGTATGGAGCAAAAATTGAGGCGGCCCCTTTTTTGGATTTCTTTTCATAATTTATCCGAATGGATTTATGAAATTTCATTCGCGTTCATTCGGGGTCGTCCGGAAGTGAATCGGAGCTGAAACGAATGGAACTCGGTTTCCGAATAATCCTCGTAGGGGGGTAGTACACGAGGTATGGAGCAAATATTGAGGCGGCCCCTTTTTTTGATTTCTTTTCATTAATTGTCCTTATGGATTTATGAAATTGTATTCGCGTCCATTCGGGGTCGTCCGGAAGTGGATCAGAGCTGAAACGAATGGAACTCGGTTTCCGAATAATCCTCGCAAGGGGTGGTACACGAGGTATGGAGCAAAAATTGAGGCATCCCCTTTTTTTAATTTCTTTTCATATTGTCCCTATGGATTTATCAAATTGCATTCGGGTCCATTCGGGGTCGTCCGGAAGTGAATCGGAGTTGAAACGAATGGAACTCGGTTTCCGAATAATCCTCATAGGGGGTAGTACACGAGGTATGGGGCAAAAATTGAGGGGACCCATTTTTTGAATATCTTTTCATAATTTGTCCCTATAGATTTCCGAAATTGCATTCGCGTCCATTTGGGGTCGTCCGTAAGTGAATCGGAGCTGAAACGAATGGAACTCGGTTTCCGAATAATCCTCGTAGGAGGTAGTACACGAGGTATGGAGCAAAAATTGAGGCGGCCACTTTTTTGGATTTATTTTCATAATTTATCCCAATGGATTAATGAAATTTCATTCGCGTCTATTCGGGGTCGTCCGGAAGTGAATCGGAGCTGAAATGAATGGAACTCGGTTTCCGAATAATCCTGATAGGGGTAGTACATGAGGTATGGAGCAAAAATTGAGGCGGCCCCTTTTTTTGGATTTCTTTTCATAATATGTCCCTATGGATTTATGAAATTGCATTCGCGTCCATTCGGGGTCATCCGGAAGTGAATCGGAGCTCAAACGAATGGAACTCGGTTTCTGAATAATCCTCGTAGGGGGTAGTACACGAGGTATGGAGCAAAAATTGAGGTAGCCCGTTTTTTGAATATCTTTTCATAATTTGTCCCTATGGATTTACAAAATTGCACTCGCGACCATTCGATGTCGTCCGGAAGTGAATCGGAGCTAAAATGAATGGAACTCAGTTTCAAATTAATCCTCGTAGGGGTAGTACACGAGGTATGGAGCAAAAATTGAGGCGGCCCCTTTTTTAGATTTTTTTTTCATAAATTTTCCCAATGGATTTATGAAATTGAATTCGCGTCCATCCAGGGTCGTCCGGAAGTGAATCGGAGCTGAAACGAATGGAACTCGATTTCCGAATAATCCTCGTAAGGGGTAGTACACGAGGTGTGGAGAAAAAATTGAGGTAGCCCATTTTTTATATATCTTTTCATAATTTTTCCCTATGGATTTATGAAATTGCATTCGCGTCCATTCGGGGTCGTCCGGAAGTGAATCGGAGCTGAAACGAATGGAATTCGGTTTCGGAATAATCCTCATATGGGGTTGTACACGAGGTATGGAGCAAAAATTGAGGTAGCCCGTTTTTTGGATATCTTTTCAAAATTTGTCCCTATAGATTTATGAAATTGCATTCGCGATCATTCGCGGTCGTCGGGAAGTGAATTGGAGTTGAAACGAATGGAATTCGGTTTTCGAATAATCCTCGTAGGGGGTAGTACACGAGGTATGGAGCAAAAATTGAGGCGGCCCATTTTTTGAATATCTTCTCATAATTTGTCCCTATAGATTTACGAAATTGCATTTGCGTCCATTTGGGGTCGTCCGTTAGTGAATCGGAGCTGAAACGAATGGAACTTGGTTTCCGAATAATCCTCGTAGGGGGTGGTACACGAGGTATAGAGCAAAAATTGAGGCGGCCCCTTTTTTGGATTTCTTTTCATAATTTATCCCAATGGATTTATGAAATTTCATTCGCGTCCATTCGGGGTCGTCCGGAAGTGAATCGGAGCTGAAACGAATGGAACTCGGTTTCTGAATAATCCTCGTGGGGGTAGTACACGAGGTGTGGAGAAAAAATTGAGGCAGCCCATTTTTATATATCTTTTCATTATTTTTCCCTATGGATTTATGGAATTGCATTCGCGTCCATTCGGGGTCGTCCGGAAGTGAATCGGAGCTGAAACGAATGGAACTCGGTTTCTGAATAATCCTCGTAGGGGGTAGTACACGGGGTATGGAGCAAAAATTGAGGCAGCCGCTTTTTTGGATTTCTTTTCATAATTTGTCCCTATGGATTTATGTAATTGCATTCGCGTCCATTCGGGGTCGTCCGGAAGTGAATCGGAGCTCAAACGAATGGAATTAGGTTTCTGAATAATCCTCGTAGGGGGTAGTACACGAGGTATGGAGTAAAAATTGAGGTGGCCCGTTTTTTGAATATATTTTCATAATTTGTCCCTATGGATTTACGAAATTGCACTCGCGTCCATTCGAGGTCGTCCGGAAGTGAATCGGAGCTGAAATGAATGGAACTCGGTTTCAAATTAATCCTCATAGGGGTAGTACACGAGGTATGGAGCAAAAATTAATGCGGCCCCTTTTTTATATTTTTTTCATAAATTTTCCCAATGGATTTATGAAATTGAATTCGCGTCCATTCGGGGTCGTCCGGAAGTGAATCGGAGCTGAAAGGAATGGAGCTCGGTTTCTGAATAATCCTCGTAGGAGGTAGTACATGAGGTATGGAGCAAAAATAGAGGCGGCCCATTTTTTGGATATAATTTCATAATTTTTCCCTATGGATTTATGAAATTGCATTGGCATCCATTCAGGGTCGTCCGGAAGTGAATCGGAGCTGAAACGAATGGAACTCGGTTTCTGAATAATCCTCGTAAGGGGTAGTACACGAGGTGTGGAGAAAAAATTAAGGTAGCCCATTTTTTATATATCTTTTCATAATTTTTCCCTATGGATTTATGAAATTGCATTCGCGTCCATTCGGGGTCGTCCGGAAGTGAATCGGAGCTGAAACGAATGGAACTCGGTTTCGGAATAATCCTCATAGGGGGTAGTACACGAGGTATTGGGCAAAAATTGAGGCAGCCCATTATTTGAATATCTTTTCATAATTTGTCCCTATAGATTTAGGAAATTGCATTCGCGTCCATTTGGGGTCGTCCGTAAGTGACTCGGAGCTGATACGAATGGAACTCGGTATCCGAATAATCCTCGTAGGGGGTAGTACACGAGGTATGGAGCAAAAATTGAGACGGCCCCTTTTTTGGATTTCTTTTCATAATTTATCCCAATGGATTTATGAAATTTCATTCGCGTTCATTCGGGGTCGTCCGGAAGTGAATCGGAGCTGAAACGAATGGAACTCGGTTTCCGAATAATCCTCGTAGGGGGGTAGTACACGAGGTATGGAGAAAATATTGAGGCGGCCCCTTTTTTTGATTTCTTTTCATTAATTGTCCTTATGGATTTATGAAATTGTATTCGCGTTCATTCGGGGTCGTCCGGAAGTGGATCAGAGCTGAAACGAATGGAACTCGGTTTCCGAATAATCCTCGCAAGGGGTGGTACACGAAGTATGGAGCAAAAATTGAGGCATCCCCTTTTTTTAATTTCTTTTCATATTGTCCCTATGGATTTATCAAATTGCATTCGGGTCCATTCGGGGTCGTCCGGAAGTGAATCGGAGTTGAAACGAATGGAACTCGG
The DNA here is from genome assembly GCF_009905375.1 of Apium graveolens. Taxonomy (NCBI): domain Eukaryota; kingdom Viridiplantae; phylum Streptophyta; class Magnoliopsida; order Apiales; family Apiaceae; genus Apium; species Apium graveolens. The sequence continues at coordinate 207,135,159 of NC_133657.1, read as the reverse complement.
TTTCCGAATAATCCTCATAGGGGGTAGTACACGAGGTATGGAGCAAAAATTGAGGCAGCCCATTTTTTATATATCTTTTCATTATTTGTCCCTGTAGATTTATGAAATTGCATTCGCGTCCATTCGGTGTCGTCGGGAAGTGAATCAGAGCTGAAACGAATGGAATTCGGTTTTCGAATAATCCTCATAGGGGGTAGTACACGAGGTATGGAGCAAAAATTGAGGCGGCCCCTTTTTCGAATATCCTTTCATAATTTGTCCCTATAGATTTACGAAATTGCATTTGCGTCCATTTGGGGTCGTCCGTAAGTGAATCGGAGCTGAAACGAATGGAACTCGGTTTCCGAATAATCCTCGTAGGGGGTGGTACACGAGGTATAGAGCAAAAATTGAGGCGGCCCCTTTTTTGGATTTCTTTTCAGAATTTATCCCAATGGATTTATGAAATTTCATTCACGTCCATTCGGGGTCGTCCGGAAGTGAATCGGAGCTGAAAAGAATGGAACTCGGTTTCTGAATAATCCTCGTAGGAGGTAGTACACGAGGTATGGAGCAAAAATTGAGGCGGCCCCTTTTTCGATTTCTTTTCATAAATAGTCCCAATGGATTTATGAAATTGTATTCGCGTCCATTCGGGGTCGTCCGGAAGTGAATCGGAGCTGAAACGAATGGAACTCGGTTTCCGAATAATCCTCGTAGGGGGTAGTACACGAGGTATGGAGCTAAAATTCAGGCGGCCCAATTTTTGGATATAATTTCATAATTTTTCCCTATGGATTTATGAAATTGCATTTGCGTCCATTCAGGGTCGTCCGGAAGTGAATCGGAGCTGAAACGAATGGAACTCGGTTTCCGAATAATCCTCGTAAGGGGTAGTACACGAGGTATGGAGCAAAAATTGAGGTGTCCCTTTTTTGGATTTCTTTTCATAATTTGTCTCTATGGATTTATGAAATTGCATTCACGTCCATTCGGGGTCGTCGGGAAGTGAATCGGAGCTGAAACGAATGGAACTCGGTTTCCAAATAATCCTCGTAAGGGGTACACGAGGTATGGAGCAAAAATTGAGGCAGCCCCTATTTTTGATTTCTTTTCATAATTTGTCCCTATAGATTTATAAAATTGCATTCGCATCCATTTAGGGTCGTCCGGAAGTGAATCGGAGCTGAAATAAATGGAACTCGATTTCTGAATAATCCTCATAGGGGGTAGTACACGAGGTATGGGGCAAAAATTGAGGCGGCCCATTATTTGAATATCTTTTCATAATTTGTCCCTATAGATTTAGGAAATTGCATTTGCGTCCATTTGGGGTCGTCCGTAAGTGAATCGGAGCTGAAACGAATGGAACTCGGTATCCGAATAATCCTCGTAGGGGGTAGTACACGAGGTATGGAGCAAAAATTGAGGCGGCCCCTTTTTTGGATTTCTTTTCATAATTTATCCCAATAGATTTATGAAATTTCATTCGCGTTCATTCGGGGTCGTCCGGAAGTGAATCGGAGCTGAAACGAATGGAACTCGGTTTCCGAATAATCCTCGTAGGGGGTAGTACACGAGGTATGGAGCAAATATTGAGGCGGCCCCTTTTTTTGATTTCTTTTCATAAATTGTCCTTATGGATTTATGAAATTGTATTCGCGTCCATTCGGGGTCGTCCGGAAGTGGATCGGAGCTGAAACGAATGGAACTCGGTTTCCGAATAATCCTCGCAAGGGGTGGTACACGAGGTATGGAGCAAAAATTGAGGCATCCCCTTTTTTTAATTTCTTTTCATATTGTCCCTATGGATTTATCAAATTGCATTCGCGTCCATTCGGGGTCGTCCGGAAGTGAATCGGAGTTGAAACGAATGGAACTCGGTTTCCGAATAATCCTCATAGGGGGTAGTACACGAGGTATGGAGCAAAAATTGAGGCAGCCCGTTTTTTATATATCTTTTCTTTATTTGTCCCTGTAGATTTATGAAATTGCATTCGCGTCCATTCGGTGTCGTCGGGAAGTGAATCGGAGCTGAAACGAATGGAATTCGGTTTTCGAATAATCCTCATAGGGGGTAGTACACGAGGTATGGAGCAAAAATTGAGGCAGCCCCTTTTTCGAATATTTTTTCATAATTTGTCCCTATAGATTTAAGAAATTGCATTTGCGTCCATTTGGGGTCGTCCGTAAGTGAATCGGAGCTGAAACGAATGGAACTCGGTTTACGAATAATCCTCGTAGGGGGTGGTACACGAGGTATAGAGCCAAAATTGAGGCAGCCCCTGTTTTGGGTTTCTTTTCATAATTTATCCCAATAGATTTATGAAATTTCATTCGCGTCCATTCGGGGTCGTCCGGAAGTGAATCGGAGCTAAAACGAATGGAACTCAGTTTCGAAATAATCCTCGTAGGGGGTACACGAGGTATGGAGCAAAAATTGAGGTGGCCCCTTTTTTTATTTCTTTTCATAATTTGTCCCTATGGATTTATGAAATTGCATTCGCGTCCATTTAGGGTCGTCCGGAAGTGAATCGGAGCTGAAACGAATCGAACTCGGTTTCTGAATAATCCGCATAGAGGGTAGTACACGAGGTATGGGGCAAAAATTGAGGCGGGCCATTTTTTGAATATCTTTTCATAATTTATCCCTATAGATTTACGAAATTGCCCTCGCGTCCATTTAGGGTCGTCCATAAGTGAATCGGAGCTGAAACGAATGGAACTCGGTTTCCGAATAATCCTCGTAGGGGGTAGTACACGAGGTATGGAGCAAAAATTGAGGCGGCCCCTTTTTTGGATATCTTTTCATAATTTATCCCAATTGATTTATGAAATTTCATTCGCTTCGATTCGGGGTCGTGCGGAAGTGAATCGGAGCTGAAACGAATGAAACTCGGTTTCCGAATAATCCTCGTAAGGGGTAGTACACGAGGTATGGAGCAAAAATTGAGGCGACCCCTTTTTTTGATTTCTTTTCATAAATTTTTCCTATGGATTTACGAAATTGTATTTGCGTCCATTCGGGGTCGTCCGGAAGTGAATCGGAGCTGAAACGAATGGAACTCGGTTTCCAAATAATCCTCACAAGGGGTGGTACACGAGGTATGGAGCAAAAATTGAGGCAGCCCGTTTTTTGGATATCTTTTCATAATTTTTCCCTATAGATTTATGAAATTGCATTCGCGTCCATTCGCGGTCGTCGGGAAGTGATTCGGAGCTGAAACGAATGGAATTCGGTTTTCGAATAATCCTCGTAGGGGGTAGTACACGAGGTATGGAGCAAAAATTGAGGCGGCCCATTTTTTGAATATCTTTTCATAATTTGTCCCTATAGATTTAAGAAATTGCATTCGCGTCCATTTGGGGTCGTCCGTAAGTGAATCGGAGCTGAAACGAATGGAACTCGGTTTCCGAATAATCCTCGTAGGGGGTAGTACACGAGGTATGGAGCAAAAATTGAGGCGGCCCCTTTTTTGGATTTATTTTCATAATTTATCCCAATGGATTTATGAAATTTCATTCGCGTCCATTCGGGGTCATCCGGAAGTGAATCGGAGCCGAAACGAATGGAACTCGGTTTCTGAATAATCCTAGTAGGGGGTAGTACACGAGGTATGGAGCAAAAATTGAGGGGGCCCCTTTTTTAGATTTCTTTTCATAAATTTTCCCTATGTATTTATTAAATTGTATTCGCGTCCATTCGGGGTCGTCCGGAAGTGGATCGGAGCTGAAACGAATCGAACTCGGTTTCTGAATAATCCTCGCAAGGGGTGGTACACGAGGTATGGAGCAAAAATTGAGACGGCCCATTTCTTATATATCTTTTCATAATTTTTCCCTATGGATTTATGAAATTGCATTCCCGTCCATTCGGGGTCGTCCGGAAGTGAATCGGAACTGAAACGAATGGAACTCGGTTTCGGAATAATCCTCATATGGGGGTAGTACACGAGGTATGGAGCAAAAATTGAGGTGGCCCATTTTTCAGATATCTTTTCATAATTTTTCCCTATGGATTTATGAAATTGCATTCGCGTCCATTCGGGGTCGTCCCGAAGTGAATCGGAGCTGAAACGAATGGAACTCGGTTTCTGAATAATCCTCTTCGGGGTAGTACACGAGGTGTGGAGAAAAAATTGAGGCAGCCCATTTCTTATATATCTTTTCATTATTTTTTCCTATAGATTTATGAAATTGCATTCGCGTCCATTCGAGGTCGTCCGAAAGTGAATCGGAGCTGAAATGAATGGAGCTCGGTTTCCGAATAATCCTCGTAGGGGGTAGTACACGAGGTATGGAGCAAAAATAGAGGCGGCCCATTTTTTGGATATAATTTCATAATTTTTCCCTATGGATTTATGAAATTGCATTAGCATCCATTCAGGGTCGTCCGGAAGTGAATCGGAGCTGAAACGAATGGAACTCGGTTTCCGAATAATCCTCGTAGGGGGTAGTACACGAGGTATGGATCAAAAATTGAGGCAGCCCCTTTTTGGATTTCTTTTCATAATTTGTCCCTATGGATTTATCAAATTGCATTCGCGTCCATTCGGGGTCATCCGGAAGTGAATCGGAGCTGAAACGAATGGAACTCGGTTTCCGAATAATCCTCGTAGGGGGTAGTACACGAGGTATGGAGCAAAAATTGAGGCAACCTCTTTTTTGGATTTCTTTTCATAATTTGTCCCTATGGATTTATGAAATTGCATTCGCGTCCATTCGGGGTCGTCCGGAAGTGAATCGGAGCTCAAACGAATGGAACTCGGTTTCTGAATAATCCTCGTAGGGGGTAGTACACGAGGTATGGAGCAAAAATTGAGGCGGCCCATTTTTTGAATTTCTTTTCATAATTTGTCCCTATAGATTTACGAAATTGCACTCGCGTCCATTGAGGGTCGTCCATAAGTGAATCGGAGCTGAAACGAATGGAACTCGGTTTCCAAATAATCCTCGTAGGGGGTACACGAGGTATGGAGCAAAAATTGAGGCAGCCCCTATTTTTGATTTCTTTTCATAATTTGTCCCTATAGATTTATAAAATTGCATTCGCATCCATTTAGTGTCGTCCGGAAGTGAATCGGAGCTAAAATAAATGGAACTCGGTTTCTGAATAATCCTCATAGGGGGTAGTACACGAGGTATGGGGCAAAAATTGAGGCGGCCCATTATTTGAATATCTTTTCATAATTTGTCCCTATAGATTTAGGAAATTGCATTCGCGTCCATTTGGGGTCGTCCGTAAGTGAATCGGAGCTGAAACGAATGGAACTCGGTATCCGAATAATCCTCGTAGGGGGTAGTACACGAGGTATGGAGCAAAAATTGAGGCGGCCCCTTTTTTCGATTTCTTTTCATAATTTATCCCAATGGATTTATGAAATTTCATTCGCGTTCATTCGGGGTCGTCCGGAAGTGAATCGGAGCTGAAACGAATGGAACTCGGTTTCCGAATAATCCTCGTAGGGGGGTAGTACACGAGGTATGGAGCAAATATTGAGGCGGCCCCTTTTTTTGATTTATTTTCATAAATTGTCCTTATGGATTTATGAAATTGTATTCGCGTCCATTCGGGGTCGTCCGGAAGTGGATCGGAGTTGAAATGAATGGAACTCGGTTTCCGAATAATCCTCATAGGGGGTAGTACACTAGGTATGGAGCAAAAATTGAGGCAACCCATTTTTTATATATCTTTTCATTATTTGTCCCTGTAGATTTATGAAATTGCATTCGCGTCCATTCGGTGTCGTCGGGAAGTGAATCGGAGCTGAAACGAATGGAATTCGGTTTTCGAATAATCCTCATAGGGGGTAGTACACGAGGTATGGAGCAAAAATTGAGGCATCCCCTTTTTTTAATTTCTTTTCATATTGTCCCTATGGATTTATCAAATTGCATTCGTGTCCATTCGGGGTCGTCCGGAAGTGAATCGGAGTTGAAACGAATGGAACTCGGTTTCCGAATAATCCTCATAGGGGGTAGTACACTAGGTATGGAGCAAAAATTGAGGCAGCCCGTTTTTTATATATCTTTTTATTATTTGTCCCTGTAGATTTATGAAATTGCATTCGCGTCCATTCGGTGTCGTCGGGAAGTGAATCGGAGCTGAAAGGAATGGAATTCGGTTTTCGAATAATCCTCATAGGGGGTAGTACACGAGGTATGGAGCAAAAATTGAGGCGGCCCCTTTTTCGAATATCTTTTCGTAATTTGTCCCTATAGATTTACGAAATTGCATTTGCGTCCATTTGGGGTCTTCCGTAAGTGAATCGGAGCTGAAACGAATGGAACTCGGTTTACGAATAATCCTCGTAGGGGGTGGTACACGAGGTATAGAGCCAAAATTGAGGTAGCCCCTTTTTTGGGTTTCTTTTCATAATTTATCCCAATGGATTTATGAAATTTCATTCGCGTCCATTTGGGGTCGTCCGGAAGTGAATCAGAGCTAAAATGAATGGAACTCGGTTTCCAAATAATCCTCGTAGGGGGTACACGAGGTATGGAGCAAAAATTGAGGCGGCCCCTTTTTTTATTTCTTTTCATAATTTGTCCCTATGGATTTATGAAATTGCATTCGCGTCCATTTAGGGTCGTCCGAAAGTGAATCGGAGCTGAAACCAATCGAACTCGGTTTCTGAATAATCCTCATAGAGGGTAGTACACGAGGTATGGGGCAAAAATTGAGGCGGGCCATTTTTTGAATATCTTTTCATAATTTGTCCCTATAGATTTACAAAATTGCACCCGCGTCCATTTAGGGTCGTCCATAAGTGAATCGGAGCTGAAACGAATGGAACTCGGTTTCTGAATAATCCTCGTAGGGGGTAGTACACGAGGTATGGAGAAAAAATTGAGGCGGCCCCTTTTTTAGATATCTTTTCATAATTTATCCCAATTGATTTATGAAATTTCATTCGCGTCGATTCGGGGTCGTCCGGAAGTGAATCGGAGCTGAAACGAATGGAACTCGGTTTCCGAATAATCCTCGTAAGGGGTAGTACATGAGGTATGGAGGAAAAATTGAGGCGGCCCCTTTTTTTGATTTCTTTTCATAAATTTTTCCTATGGATTTACGAAATTGTATTCGCGTCCATTCGGGGTCGTCCGGAAGTGAATCGGAGCTGAAACGAATGGAACTCGGTTTCCAAATAATCCTCACAAGGGGTGGTACACGAGGTATGGAGCAAAAATTGAGGTAGCCCATTTTTTGGATATCTTTTCATAATTTTACCCTATAGATTTATGAAATTGCATTCGCGTCCATTCGCGGTCGTCGGGAAGTGATTCGGAGCTGAAACGAATGGAATTCGGTTTTCGAATAATCCTCGTAGGGGGTAGTACACGAGGTATGGAGCAAAAATTGAGGCGGCCCATTTTTTGAATATCTTTTCATAATTTGTCCCTATAGATTTAAGAAATTGCATTCGCGTCCATTTGGGGTCGTCCGTAAGTGAATCGGAGCTGAAACGAATGGAACTTGGTTTCCGAATAATCCTCGTAGGGGGTAGTACACGAGGTATGGAGAAAAAATTGAGGTGGCCACTTTTTTGGATTTCTTTTCATAATTTATCCCAATGGATTTATGAAATTTCATTCGCGTCCATTCGGGGTCATCCGGAAGTGAATCGGAGCTGAAACGAATGGAACTCGGTTTCTGAATAATCCTAGTAGGGAGTAGTACACGAGGTATGGAGCAAAAATTGAGGGGGCCCCTTTTTTAGATTTCTTTTCATAAATTTTCCCTATGGATTTATGAAATTGTATTCGCGTCCATTTGGGGTCGTCCGGAAGTGGATCGGAGCTGAAACGAATCGAACTCGGTTTCTGAATAATCCTCGCAAGGGGTGGTACACGAGGTATGGAGAAAAAATTGAGACGGCCCATTTCTTATATATCTTTTCATAATTTTTCCCTATGGATTTATGAAATTGCATTCCCGTCCATTCGGGGTCGTCCGGAAGTGAATCGGAACTGAAAAGAATGGAACTCGGTTTCGGAATAATCCTCATATGGGGGTAGTACACGAGGTATGGAGCAAAAATTGAGGCGGCCCATTTTTCGGATATCTTTTCATAATTTTTCCTTATGGATTTATGAAATTGCATTCGCGTCCATTCGGGGTCGTCCGGAAGTGAATCGGAGCTGAAACGAATGGAACTCGGTTTCTGAATAATCCTCGTGGGGGTAGTACACGAGGTGTGGAGAAAAAATTGAGGTAGCCCATTTTTTATATATCTTTTCATTATTTTTTCCTATGGATTTATGAAATTGCATTCGCGTCCATTCGAGGTCGTCCGAAAGTGAATCGGAGCTGAAATGAATGGAACTCGGTTTTCGAATAATCCTCGTAGGGGGTAGTACACGAGGTATGGAGCAAAAATAGAGGCGGCCCATTTTTTGGATATAATTTCATAATTTTTCCCTATGGATTTATGAAATTGCATTGGCATCCATTCAGGGTCGTCCGGAAGTGAATCGGAGCTGAAACGAATGGAACTCGGTTTCTGAATAATCCTCGTAGGGGGTAGTACACGAGGTATGGATCAAAAATTGAGGCATCCCCTTTTTGTATTTCTTTTCATAATTTGTCCCTATGGATTTATCAAATTGCATTCGCGTCCATTCGGGGTCGTCCGGAAGTGAATCGGAGCTGAAACGAATGGAACTCGGTTTCCAAATAATCCTCGTAGGGGGTAGTACACGAGGTATGGAGCAAAAATTGAGGCAACCTCTTTTTTCGATTTCTTTTCATAATTTGTCCCTATAGATTTATGAAAGTGCATTCGCGTCCATTCAGGGTCGTCCGGAAGTGAATCGCAGCTCAAACGAATGGAACTCGGTTTCTGAATAATCCTCGTAGGGGGTAGTACACGAGGTATGGAGCAAAAATTGAGGCGGCCCATTTTTTGAATTTCTTTTCATAATTTGTCCCTATAGATTTACGAAATTGCACTCGCGTCCATTGAGGGTCGTCCATAAGTGAATCGGAGCTGAAACGAATGGAACTCGATTTCCGAATAATCCACGTAGGGGGTAGTACACGAGGTATGGAGCAAAAATTGAGGCGGCCCCTTTTTTAGATTTTTTTTCATAAATTTTCCCAATGGATTTATGAAATTGAATTCGCGTCCATTCAGGGTCTTCCGGAAGTGAATCGGAGCTGAAACGAATGGAACTCGGTTTCCGAATAATCCTCGTAAGGGGTAGTACACGAGGTATGGAGAAAAAATTGAGGTAGCCCATTTTTTATATATCTTTTCATAATTTTTCCCTATGGATTTATGTAATTGCATTCGCGTCCATTCGGGGTCGTCCGGAAGTGAATCGGAGCTGAAACGAATGGAACTCGGTTTCCGAATAATCCTCGTAGGAGGTAGTACACGAGGTATGGAGCAAAAATTGAGGCAGCCCGTTTTTCGGATATCTTTTCATAATTTATCCCAATATATTTATGAACTTGCATTCGCGTCCATTCGGGGTCGTTCGGAAGTGAATCGGAGCTGAAACGAATGGAACTCGGTTTCGGAATAATCCTCATAGGGGGTAGTACACGAGGTATGGAGCAAAAATTGAGGCAGCCCATTTTTTGGATATCTTTTCATAATTTGTCTCTATAGATTTATGAAATTGCATTCGCGTCCATTCGCGGTCGTCTGGAAGTGAATCGGAGTTGAAACGAATGGAATTCGGTTTTCGAATAATCCTCGTAGGGGGTAGTACACGAGGTATGGAGCAAAAATTGAGGTGGCCCATTTTTTGAATATCTTTTCATAATTTGTCCCTATAGATTTACGAAATTGCATTTGCGTCCATTTGGGGTCGTCCGTAAGTGAATCGGAGCTGAAACGAATGGAACTTGGTTTTCGAATAATCCTCGTAGGGGGTGGTACACGAGGTATAGAGCAAAAATTGAGGCGGCCCCTTTTTTGGATTTCTTTTCATAGTTTATCCCAATGGATTTATGAAATTTCATTCGCGTCCATTCGGGGTCGTCCGGAAGTGAATCAGAGCTGAAAGGAATGGAACTCGGTTTCTGAATAATCCTCGTAGGAGGTAGTACACGTGGTATGGAGCAAAAATTGAGGCGGCCCCTTTTTTCGATTTCTTTTCATAAAGAGTCCCTATGGATTTATGAAATTGTATTCGGGTCCATTCGGGGTCGTCCGGAAGTGAATCGAAGCTGAAACGAATCGAACTCGGTTTCCGAATAATCCTCGCAAGGGGTGGTACACGAGGTATGGAGCAAAAATTGAGGCGGCCCATTTCTTATATATCTTTTCATAATTTTTCCCTATGGATTTATGAAATTGCATTCGCGTCCATTCGGGGTCGTCCGGAAGTGAATCGGAGCTGAAACGAATGGAACTCGGTTTCCGAATAATCCTCGTAGGAGGTAGTACACGAGGTATGGAGCAAAAATTGAGAAAGCCCATTTTTCGGATATCTTTTCATAATTTATCCCAATGGATTTATGAACTTGCATTCGCGTCCATTCGGGGTCGTTCGGAAGTGAATCGGAGCTGAAACGAATGGAACTCGGTTTTTGAATAATCCTCGTAGGGGGTAGTACACGAGGTATGGAGCAAAAATTGAGGCGGCCCCTTTTTTAGATTTCTTTTCATAAATTGTCCTTATGGATTTATGAAATTGTATTCGCGGCCATTCGGGGTCGTCCGGAAGTGAATCGGAGCTGAAACGAATGGAACTCTGTTTCCGAATAATCCTCGTAGGGGGTAGTACACGAGGTATGGAGCAAAAATTGAGGCGGCCCGTTTTTCGGATATAATTTCATAATTTTTCCCTATGGATTTATGAAATTGCATTCGCGTCCATTCGGGGTAGTCGGGAAGTGAATCGGAGCTGAAACAAATGGAACTCGGTTTCCAAATAATCCTCGTAGGGGGTATACGAGGTATGGAGCAAAAATTGAGGCGGACCCTTTTTTTGATTTCTTTTCATAATTAGTCCCAATGGATTTATGAAATTGCATTCACGTCCATTCGAGGTCGTCATGAAGTGAATCGGAGCTGAAGCAAATGGAACTCGGTTTCTGAATAATCCTCATAGGAGGTAGTACACGAGGTATGGGGCAAAAATTGAGGCGACCCATTTTTTGAATATCTTTTCATAATTTGTCCCTATAGATTTCCGAAATTGCATTCGCGACCATTTGGGGTCGTCCGTAAGTGAATCGGAGCTGAAACGAATGGAACTCGGTTTCCGAATAATCCTCGTAGGGGGTAGTACACGAGGTATGGAGCAAAAATTAAGGCGGCCACTTTTTTGGATTTATTTTCATAATTTATCCCAATGGATTTATGAAATTTCATTCGCGTCTATTCGGGGTCGTCCGGAAGTGAATCGGAGCTGAAATGAATGGAACTCGGTTTCCGAAAAATCCTAATAGGGGGTAGTACACGAGGTATGGAGCAAAAATTGAGGCGGCCCATTTTCTTGATTTCTTTTCATAAATTGTCCTTATGGATTTATGAAATTGTATTCGCGTCCATTCAGGGTTGTCCGGAAGTGGATCGGAGCTGAAACGAATGGAACTCGGTTTCCGAATAATCCTCGCAAGGGGTGGTACACGAGGTATGGAGCAAAAATTGAGGCATCCCCTTTTTTGATTTCTTTTCATATTGTCCCTATGGATTTATCAAATTGCATTCGCGTCCATTCGGGGTCGTCCGGAAGTGAATCGGAGCTGAAACGAATGGAACTCGGTTTCCGAATAATCCTCGTAGGGGGTACTACACGACGTATGGAGCAAAAATTGAGGCAGCCCCTTTTTTGGATTTCATTTCTTAATTTATCCCAATGGATTTATGGAATTGCATTTGCATCCATTCAGGGTCGTCCGGAAGTGAATCGGAGCTGAAACGAATCGAACTCGGTTTCCGAATAATCCTCGCAAGGGGTGGCACACGAGGTATGGAGCAAAAATTGAGGCGGCCCCTTTTTTCGATTTCTTTTCATAAATTGTCCCTATGGATTTATGAAATTGTATTCGCGTCCATTCGGGGTCGTCCGGAAGTGAATGGGAGCTGAAACGAATCGAACTCGGTTTCCGAATAATCCTCGCAAGGGGTGGTACACGAGGTATGGAGCAAAAATTGAGGCGGCCCATTTCTTATATATCTTTTCATAATTTTTCCCTATGGATTTATGAAATTACATTCGCGTCCATTCGGGGTCGTCCGGAAGTGAATCGGAGTTGAAAGGAATGGAACTCGGTTTCTGAATAATCCTCGTAGGGAGTAGTACGCGAGGTATGGAGCAAAAATTGAGGCGGCCCCTTTTTTAGATTTCTTTTCATAAATTGTCCTTATGGATTTATGAAATTGTATTCGCGGCCATTCGGGGTCGTCCAGAAGTGAATCGGAGCTGAAACGAATGGAACTCGGTTTCCGAATAATCCTCGTAGGGGGTAGTACACGAGGTATGGAGCAAAAATTGAGGCGGCCTGTTTTTAGGATATAATTTCATAATTTTTCCCTATGGATTTATGAAATTGCATTTGCGTCCATTCAGGATCGTCCGGAAGTGAATCGGAACTGAAACGAATGGAACTCGGTTTCCGAATAATCCTCTCAAGGGGTAGTACACGAGGTATGGAGCAAAAATTGAGGTGGCCCTTTTTTGGATTTCTTTTCATAATTTGTCGCTATGGATTTATGAAATTGCATTCGCGTCCATTCGGGGTCGTCGGGAAGTGAATCGGAGCTGAAACAAATGGAACTCGGTTTCCAAATAATCCTCGTACGGGGTACACGAGGTATGGAGCAAAAATTGAGGCGGCCCCTTTTTTTGATTTCTTTTCATAATTTGTCCCAATGGATTTATGAAATTGCATTCGTGTCCATTCAGGGTCGTCCGGAAGTGAATCGGAGCTGAAGCAAATGGAACTCGGTTTCTGAATAATCCTCATAGGAGGTAGTACACGAGGTATGGGGCAAAAATTGAGGCGACCCATTTTTTGAATATCTTTTCATAATTTGTCCCTATAGATTTCCGAAATTGCATTCGCGACCATTTGGGGTCGTCCGTAAGTGAATCGGAGCTGAAACGAATGGAACTCGGTTTCCGAATAATCCTCGTAGGGGGTAGTACACGAGGTATGGAGCAAAAATTAAGGCGGCCACTTTTTTGGATTTATTTTCATAATTTATCCCAATGGATTTATGAAATTTCATTCGCGTCTATTCGGGGTCGTCCGGAAGTGAATCGGAGCTGAAATGAATGGAACTCGGTTTCCGAAAAATCCTAATAGGGGGTAGTACACGAGGTATGGAGCAAAAATTGAGGCGGCCCATTTTCTTGATTTCTTTTCATAAATTTTCCTTATGGATTTATGAAATTGTATTCGCGTCCATTCGGGGTTGTCCGGAAGTGGATCGGAGCTGAAACGAATGGAACTCGGTTTCCGAATAATCCTCGCAAGGGGTGGTACACGAGGTATGGAGCAAAAATTGAGGCATCCCCTTTTTTGATTTCTTTTCATATTGTCCCTATGGATTTATCAAATTGCATTCGCGTCCATTCGGGGTCGTCCGGAAGTGAATCGGAGTTGAAACAAATGGAACTCGGTTTCCGAATAATCCTCGTAGGGGGTAGTACACAAGGTATGGAGCAAAAATTGAGGCGGCCCATTTTTTGGATATAATTTCATAATTTTTCCCTATGGATTTATGAAATTGCATTTGCGTCCATTCAGGGTCGTCCGAAAGTGAATCGGAGCTGAAACGAATGGAACTCCGTTTCCGAATAATCCTCGTAGGGGGTAGTACACGAGGTATGGAGCAAAAATTGAGGCAGCCCCTTTTTTGGATTTCTTTTCATAATTTGTCCCTATGGATTTATCAAATTGCATTCGCGTCCATTCGGGGTCGTCCGGAAGTGAATCGGAGCTGAAACGAATGGAACTCGGTTTACGAATAATCCTCGTAGGGGGTAGTACACGAGGTATGGAGCAAAAATTGAGGCAGCCGCTTTTTTGGATTTCTTTTCATAATTTGTCCCTATGGATTTATGAAATTGCACTCGCGTCCATTCAGGGTCGTCCGGAAGTGAATCGGAGCTAAAACGAATGGAACTCGGTTTTCGAATAATCCTCGTAAGGGGTAGTACACGAGGTGTGGAGAAAAAATTGAGGTAGCCCATTTTTTTTATATCTTTTCATAATTTGTCCCTATAGATTTATGAAATTGCATTTGCGTCCATTTGGGGTCGTCCGTAAGTGAATCAGAGCAGAAACGTTTGGAACTCGGTTTCCGAATAATCCTCGTAGGGGGTGGTACACGAGGCATACAGCAAAAATTGAGGCGGCCCCTTTTTTGGATTTCTTTTCATAATTTATCCCAATGGATTTATGAAATTTCTTTCGCGTCCATTCGGGGTCGTCCGGAAGTGAATCGGAGCTGAAACGAATGGAACTCGGTTTCCGAATAATCCTCGTAGGGGGTACTACACGACGTATGGAGCAAAAATTGAGGCAGCCCCTTTTTTGGATTTCATTTCTTAATTTATCCCAATGGATTTATGGAATTGCATTTGCATCCATTCAGGGTCGTCCGGAAGTGAATCGGAGCTGAAACGAATCGAACTCGGTTTCCGAATAATCCTCGCAAGGGGTGGCACACGAGGTATGGAGCAAAAATTGAGGCGGCCCCTTTTTTCGATTTCTTTTCATAAATTGTCCCTATGGATTTATGAAATTGTATTCGCGTCCATTCGGGGTCGTCCGGAAGTGAATGGGAGCTGAAACGAATCGAACTCGGTTTCCGAATAATCCTCGCAAGGGGTGGTACACGAGGTATGGAGCAAAAATTGAGGCGGCCCATTTCTTATATATCTTTTCATAATTTTTCCCTATGGATTTATGAAATTACATTCGCGTCCATTCGGGGTCGTCCGGAAGTGAATCGGAGTTGAAAGGAATGGAACTCGGTTTCTGAATAATCCTCGTAGGGAGTAGTACGCGAGGTATGGAGCAAAAATTGAGGCGGCCCCTTTTTTAGATTTCTTTTCATAAATTGTCCTTATGGATTTATGAAATTGTATTCGCGGCCATTCGGGGTCGTCCAGAAGTGAATCGGAGCTGAAACGAATGGAACTCGGTTTCCGAATAATCCTCGTAGGGGGTAGTACACGAGGTATGGAGCAAAAATTGAGGCGGCCTGTTTTTAGGATATAATTTCATAATTTTTCCCTATGGATTTATGAAATTGCATTTGCGTCCATTCAGGATCGTCCGGAAGTGAATCGGAACTGAAACGAATGGAACTCGGTTTCCGAATAATCCTCTCAAGGGGTAGTACACGAGGTATGGAGCAAAAATTGAGGTGGCCCTTTTTTGGATTTCTTTTCATAATTTGTCGCTATGGATTTATGAAATTGCATTCGCGTCCATTCGGGGTCGTCGGGAAGTGAATCGGAGCTGAAACAAATGGAACTCGGTTTCCAAATAATCCTCGTACGGGGTACACGAGGTATGGAGCAAAAATTGAGGCGGCCCCTTTTTTTGATTTCTTTTCATAATTTGTCCCAATGGATTTATGAAATTGCATTCGTGTCCATTCAGGGTCGTCCGGAAGTGAATCGGAGCTGAAGCAAATGGAACTCGGTTTCTGAATAGTCCTCATAGGGGGTTGTACACGAGGTATGGGGCAAAAATTGAGGCGACCCATTTTTTGAATATCTTTTCATAATTTGTCCCTATAGATTTACGAAATTCCATTCGCGTCCATTTGGGGTCGTCCGTAAGTGAATCGGAGCTGAAACGAATGGAACTCGGTTTTCGAATAATCCTCGTAGGGGGTAGTACATGAGGTATGGAGCAAAAATTGAGGCGGCCACTCTTTTGGATTTATTTTCATAATTTATCCAAATGGATTTATGAAATTTTATTCGCGTCCATTCGGGGTCGTCCGGAAGTGAATCGGAGCTGAAATGAATGGAACTCGGTTTCCGAATAATCCTCGTAGGGGGTAGTACACGAGGTATGGAGCAAAAATTGAGGCGGCCCATTTTCTTGATTTCTTTTCATAATTTTTCCCTATGGATTTATGAAATTGCATTCACGTACATTCGGGGTCGTCCAGAAGTGGATCGGAGCTGAAACGAATGGAACTCGGTTTCCGAATAATCCTCGCAAGGGGTGGTACACGAGGTATGGAGCAAAAATTAAGGCATCCCCTTTTTTTGATTTCTTTTCATATTGTCCCTATGGATTTATCAAATTGCATTCGCGTCCATTCGGGGTCGTCCGGAAGTGAATCAGAGTTGAAACTAATGGAACTCGGTTTCCGAATAATCCTCGTAGGGGGTAGTACACGAGGTATGGAGCAAAAATTGTGGCGGCCCATTTTTTGGATATAATTTCATAATTTTTCCCTATGGATTTATGAAATTGTATTTGCGTCCATTAAGGGTCGTCCGGAAGTGAATCGGGGCTGAAAGAATGGAACTCCGTTTCCGAATAATCCTCATAGGGGGTAGTACACGAGGTATGGAGCAAAAATTGAGGCAGCCCCTTTTTTGGATTTCTTTTCATAATTTGTCCCTATGGATTTATCAAATTGCATTCGCGTCCATTCGGGGTCGTCCGGAAGTGAATCGGAGCTGAAACGAATGGAACTCGGTTTCCGATTAATCCTCGTAGGGGGTCGTACACGAGGTATGGAGCAAAAATTGAGGCAGCCGCTTTTTTGGATTTCTTTTCATAATTTGTCCCTATGGATTTATGAAATTGCATTCGCGTCCATTCGGGGTCGTCTGGAAGTGAATCGGACCTCAAAAGAATGGAACTCGGTTTCTGAATAATCCTCGTAGGGGGTAGTACACGAGGTATGGAGCAAAAATTGAGGCGGCCCTTTTTTGAATATCTTTTCATAATTTGTCCCTATGGATTTACGAAATTGCACTCGCGTCCATTCGAGGTCGTCCGGAAGTGAATCGGAGCTGAAACGAATGGAACTCGGTTTCAAATTAATCCTCGTAGGGGTAGTACACGAGCTATGGAGCAAAAATTGAGGCGGCCCCTTTTTTAGATATTTTTTCATAATTTTTCCCAATGGATTTATGAAATTGAATTCGTGTTCATTCAGGGTCGTCCGGAAGTGAATCGGAGCTGAAACGAATGGAACTCGGTTTCCGAGTAATCCTCGTAGGGGGTAGTACACGAGGTGTGGAGAAAAAATTGAGGTAGCCCATTTTTTATATATCTTTTCATAATTTTTCCCTATAGATTTATGAAATTGCATTCGCGTCCAGTCGGGGTCGTCCGGAAGTGAATAGGAGCTAAAACGAATGGAACTCGGTTTTGGAATAATCCTCATAGGGGGTAGTACACGAGGTATGGAGCAAAATTAAGGCAGCCCATTTTTTGGATATCTTTTCATAATTTTTCCCTATAGATTTATGAAATTACATTCGCGTCCATTCGCGGTCATCGGGAAGTGAATCGGAGTTGAAATGAATGGAATTCGGTTTTCGAATAATCCTCGTAGGGGGTAGTACACGAGGTATGGAGCAAAAATTGAGGCGGCCCATTTTTTGAATATCTTTTCATAATTTGTCCCTATAGATTTACAAAATTGCATTTGCGTCCATTTGGGGTCGTCCGTAAGTGAATCGGAGCTGAAACGAATGGAACTCGGTTTCCGAATAATCCTCGTAGGGGGTGGTACACGAGGTATAGAGCAAAAATTGATGCGGCCCCTTTTTTGGATTTCTTTTCATAATTTATCCCAATGGATTTATGAAATTTCATTCGCGTCCATTCGGGGTCGTCTGGAAATGAATCGGAGCTGAAACGAATGGAACTCGGTTTCTGAATAATCCTCGTAGGGGGTAGTACACGAGGTATGAAGCAAAAATTGAGGCGGCCCCTTTTTTGATTTCTTTTTATAAATTGTCCCTATGGATTTATGAAATTGTATTCGCTTCCATTCGGGGTCGTCCGGAAGTGAATCGGAGCTGAAACGAATCGAACTCGGTTTCCGAATAATCCTCGCAAGGGGTGGTACACAAGGTATGGAGCAAAAATTGAGGAGGCCCATTTCTTATATATCTTTTCATAATTTTTCCCTATGGATTTATGAAATTGCATTCGCGTCCATCCGGGATCGTCCGGAAGTGAATCGGAGCTGAAACGAATGGAACTCGGTTTCGGAATAATCCTCGTAGGAGGTAGTACACGAGGTATGGACCAAAAATTGAGGCAGCCCTTTTTTCGGATATCTTTTCATAATTTATCCCAATGGATTTATGAACTTGCATTCGCGTCCATTCGGTGTCGTTCGGAAGTGAATCGGAGCTGAAACGGATGGAACTCGGTTTCTGAATAATCCTCGTAGGGGGTAGTACACGAGGTATGGAGCAAAAATTGAGGCGGCCCCTTTTTTAGATTTCTTTTCATAAATTGTCCTTATGGATTTATGTAATTGTATTCGCGGCCATTCGGGGTCGTCCGGAAGTGAATCGGAGCTGAAACGAATGGAACTCGGTTTCCGAATAATCCTCGTAGGGGGTAGTACACGAGGTATGGAGCAAAAATTGAGGCGGCCCGTTTTTCGGATATAATTTCATAATTTTTCCCTATGGATTTATGAAATTGCATTTGCGTCCATTCAGGGTCGTCCGGAAGTGAATCGTCGTAAGGGGTAGTACACGAGGTATGGAGCAAAAATTGAAGTGGCCCTTTTTTGGATTTCTTTTCATAATTTGTCCCTATGGATTTATAAAATTGCATTCGCGTCCATTCGGGGTAGTCGGGAAGTGAATCGGAGCTGAAACAAATGGAACTCGGTTTCCAAATAATCCTCGTAGGGGGTACACGAGGTATGGAGCAAAAATTGAGGCGGCCCCTTTTTTTGATTTCTTTTCATAATTTGTCCCAATGGATTTATGAAATTGCATTCGCGTCCATTCAGGGTCGTCCGGAAGTGAATCGGAGCTGAAGCAAATGGAACTCGGTTTCTGAATAATCCTCATAGGGGGTAGTACACGAGGTATGGGGCAAAAATTGAGGCGACCCATTTTTTGAATATCTTTTCATAATTTGTCCCTATAGACTTACGAAATTGCATTCGCGTCCAGTTGGGGTCGTCCGTAAGTGAATCGGAGCTGAAACGAATGGAACTCGGTTTCCGAATAATCCTCGTAGGGGGTAGTACACGAGGTATGGAGCAAAAATTGAGGCGGCCGCTTTTTTGGATTTACTTTCATAATTTATCCCAATGGATTTATGAAATTTTATTCGCGTCCATTCGGGGTCGTCCGGAAGTGAATCGGAGCTGAAATGAATGGAACTCGGTTTCCGAATAATCCTCGTAGGGGGGTAGTACACGTGGTATGGTGCAAAAATTGAGGCGGCCCGTTTTCTTGATTTCTTTTCATAAATTGTCCTTATGGATTTATGAAATTGTATTCGCGTCCATTCGGGGTCGTCCGGAAGTGGATCGGAGCTGAATCGAATGGAACTCGGTTTCCGAATAATCCTCGCAAGGGGTGGTACACGAGGTATGGAGCAAAAATTGAGGCATCCCCTTTTTTTGATTTCTTTTCATATTGTCCCTATGGATTTATCAAATTGCATTCGCGTCCATTCGGGGTCGTCCGGAAGTGAATTGGAGTTGAAACGAATGGAACTCGGTTTCCGAATAATCCTCGTAGGGGGTAGTACACGAGGTATGTAGCAAAAATTGAGGCGGCCCATTTTTTGGATATAATTTCATAATTTTTCCCTATGGATTTATGAAATTGCATTTGCGTCCATTCAGGATCGTCCGAAAGTGAATCGGAGCTGAAACGAATGGAAATCCATTTCCGAATAATCCTCGTAGGGGGTAGTACACGAGGTATGGAGCAAAAATTGAGGCAGCCCCTTTTTTGGATTTCTTTTCATAATTTGTCCCTATGGATTTATCAAATTGCATTCGCGTCCATTCGGGGTCGTCCGGAAGTGAATCGGAGCTGAAACGAATGGAACTCGGTTTCCGAATAATCCTCGTAGGGGGTAGTACACGAGGTATGGAGCAAAAATTGAGGCGGCCCGTTTTTCGGATATAATTTCATAATTTTTCCCTATGGATTTATGAAATTGCATTTGCGTCCATTCAGGGTCGTCCGGAAGTGAATCGTCGTAAGGGGTAGTACACGAGGTATGGAGCAAAAATTGAGGTGGCCCTTTTTTGGATTTCTTTTCATAATTTGTCCCTATGGATTTATAAAATTGCATTCGCGTCCATTCGGGGTAGTCGGGAAGTGAATCGGAGCTGAAACAAATGGAACTCGGTTTCCAAATAATCCTTGTAGGGGGTACACGAGGTATGGAGCAAAAATTGAGGCGGCCCCTTTTTTTGATTTCTTTTCATAATTTGTCCCAATGGATTTATGAAATTGCATTCGCGTCCATTCAGGGTCGTCCGGAAGTGAATCGGAGCTGAAGCAAATGGAACTCGGTTTCTGAATAATCCTCATAGGGGGTAGTACACGAGGTATGGGGCAAAAATTGAGGCGACCCATTTTTTGAATATCTTTTCATAATTTGTCCCTATAGACTTACGAAATTGCATTCGCGTCCAGTTGGGGTCGTCCGTAAGTGAATCGGAGCTGAAACGAATGGAACTCGGTTTCCGAATAATCCTCGTAGGGGGTAGTACACGAGGTATGGAGCAAAAATTGAGGCGGCCGCTTTTTTGGATTTACTTTCATAATTTATCCCAATGGATTTATGAAATTTTATTCGCGTCCATTCGGGGTCGTCCGGAAGTGAATCGGAGCTGAAATGAATGGAACTCGGTTTCCGAATAATCCTCGTAGGGGGGTAGTACACGTGGTATGGTGCAAAAATTGAGGCGGCCCGTTTTCTTGATTTCTTTTCATAAATTGTCCTTATGGATTTATGAAATTGTATTCGCGTCCATTCGGGGTCGTCCGGAAGTGGATCGGAGCTGAATCGAATGGAACTCGGTTTCCGAATAATCCTCGCAAGGGGTGGTACACGAGGTATGGAGCAAAAATTGAGGCATCCCCTTTTTTTGATTTCTTTTCATATTGTCCCTATGGATTTATCAAATTGCATTCGCGTCCATTCGGGGTCGTCCGGAAGTGAATTGGAGTTGAAACGAATGGAACTCGGTTTCCGAATAATCCTCGTAGGGGGTAGTACACGAGGTATGTAGCAAAAATTGAGGCGGCCCATTTTTTGGATATAATTTCATAATTTTTCCCTATGGATTTATGAAATTGCATTTGCGTCCATTCAGGGTCGTCCGAAAGTGAATCGGAGCTGAAACGAATGGAAATCCATTTCCGAATAATCCTCGTAGGGGGTAGTACACGAGGTATGGAGCAAAAATTGAGGCAGCCCCTTTTTTGGATTTTTTTCATAATTTGTCCCTATGGATTTATCAAATTGCATTCGCGTCCATTCGGGGTCGTCCGGAAGTGAATCGGAGCTGAAACGAATGGAACTCGGTTTCCGAATAATCCTCGTAGGGGGTGGTACACGAGGTATAGAGCAAAAATTGATGCGGCCCCTTTTTTGGATTTCTTTTCATAATTTATCCCAATGGATTTATGAAATTTCATTCGCGTCCATTCGGGGTCGTCTGGAAATGAATCGGAGCTGAAACGAATGGAACTCGGTTTCTGAATAATCCTCGTAGGGGGTAGTACACGAGGTATGAAGCAAAAATTGAGGCGGCCCCTTTTTTGATTTCTTTTTATAAATTGTCCCTATGGATTTATGAAATTGTATTCGCTTCCATTCGGGGTCGTCCGGAAGTGAATCGGAGCTGAAACGAATCGAACTCGGTTTCCGAATAATCCTCGCAAGGGGTGGTACACAAGGTATGGAGCAAAAATTGAGGAGGCCCATTTCTTATATATCTTTTCATAATTTTTCCCTATGGATTTATGAAATTGCATTCGCGTTCATCCGGGATCGTCCGGAAGTGAATCGGAGCTGAAACGAATGGAACTCGGTTTCCGAATAATCCTCGTAGGAGGTAGTACACGAGGTATGGACCAAAAATTGAGGCAGCCCTTTTTTCGGATATCTTTTCATAATTTATCCCAATGGATTTATGAACTTGCATTCGCGTCCATTCGGTGTCGTTCGGAAGTGAATCGGAGCTGAAACGGATGGAACTCGGTTTCTGAATAATCCTCGTAGGGGGTAGTACACGAGGTATGGAGCAAAAATTGAGGTGGCCCCTTTTTTAGATTTCTTTTCATAAATTGTCCTTATGGATTTATGTAATTGTATTCGCGGCCATTCGGGGTCGTCCGGAAGTGAATCGGAGCTGAAACGAATGGAACTCGGTTTCCGAATAATCCTCGTAGGGGGTAGTACACGAGGTATGGAGCAAAAATTGAGGCGGCCCGTTTTTCGGATATAATTTCATAATTTTTCCCTATGGATTTATGAAATTGCATTTGCGTCCATTCAGGGTCGTCCGGAAGTGAATCGTCGTAAGGGGTAGTACACGAGGTATGGAGCAAAAATTGAGGTGGCCCTTTTTTGGATTTCTTTTCATAATTTGTCCCTATGGATTTATAAAATTGCATTCGCGTCCATTCGGGGTAGTCGGGAAGTGAATCGGAGCTGAAACAAATGGAACTCGGTTTCCAAATAATCCTCGTATGGGGTACACGAGGTATGGAGCAAAAATTGAGGCGGCCCCTTTTTTTGATTTCTTTTCATAATTTGTCCCAATGGATTTATGAAATTGCATTCGCGTCCATTCAGGGTCGTCCGGAAGTGAATCGGAGCTGAAGCAAATGGAACTCGGTTTCTGAATAATCCTCATAGGGGGTAGTACACGAGGTATGGGGCAAAAATTGAGGCGACCCATTTTTTGAATATCTTTTCATAATTTGTCCCTATAGACTTACGAAATTGCATTCGCGTCCAGTTGGGGTCGTCCGTAAGTGAATCGGAGCTGAAACGAATGGAACTCGGTTTCCGAATAATCCTCGTAGGGGGTAGTACACGAGGTATGGAGCAAAAATTGAGGCGGCCGCTTTTTTGGATTTACTTTCATAATTTATCCCAATGGATTTATGAAATTTTATTCGCGTCCATTCGGGGTCGTCCGGAAGTGAATCGGAGCTGAAATGAATGGAACTCGGTTTCCGAATAATCCTCGTAGGGGGGTAGTACACGTGGTATGGTGCAAAAATTGAGGCGGCCCGTTTTCTTGATTTCTTTTCATAAATTGTCCTTATGGATTTATGAAATTGTATTCGCGTCCATTCGGGGTCGTCCGGAAGTGGATCGGAGCTGAATCGAATGGAACTCGGTTTCCGAATAATCCTCGCAAGGGGTGGTACACGAGGTATGGAGCAAAAATTGAGGCATCCCCTTTTTTTGATTTCTTTTCATATTGTCCCTATGGATTTATCAAATTGCATTCGCGTCCATTCGGGGTCGTCCGGAAGTGAATTGGAGTTGAAACGAATGGAACTCGGTTTCCGAATAATCCTCGTAGGGGGTAGTACACGAGGTATGTAGCAAAAATTGAGGCGGCCCATTTTTTGGATATAATTTCATAATTTTTCCCTATGGATTTATGAAATTGCATTTGCGTCCATTCAGGGTCGTCCGAAAGTGAATCGGAGCTGAAACGAATGGAAATCCATTTCCGAATAATCCTCGTAGGGGGTAGTACACGAGGTATGGAGCAAAAATTGAGGCAGCCCCTTTTTTGGATTTCTTTTCATAATTTGTCCCTATGGATTTATCAAATTGCATTCGCGTCCATTCGGGGTCGTCCGGAAGTGAATCGGAGCTGAAACGAATGGAACTCGGTTTCCGAATAATCCTCGTAGGGGGTAGTACACGAGGTATGGAGCAAAAATTGAGGCGGCCCGTTTTTCGGATATAATTTCATAATTTTTCCCTATGGATTTATGAAATTGCATTTGCGTCCATTCAGGGTCGTCCGGAAGTGAATCGTCGTAAGGGGTAGTACACGAGGTATGGAGCAAAAATTGAGGTGGCCCTTTTTTGGATTTCTTTTCATAATTTGTCCCTATGGATTTATAAAATTGCATTCGCGTCCATTCGGGGTAGTCGGGAAGTGAATCGGAGCTGAAACAAATGGAACTCGGTTTCCAAATAATCCTTGTAGGGGGTACACGAGGTATGGAGCAAAAATTGAGGCGGCCCCTTTTTTTGATTTCTTTTCATAATTTGTCCCAATGGATTTATGAAATTGCATTCGCGTCCATTCAGGGTCGTCCGGAAGTGAATCGGAGCTGAAGCAAATGGAACTCGGTTTCTGAATAATCCTCATAGGGGGTAGTACACGAGGTATGGGGCAAAAATTGAGGCGACCCATTTTTTGAATATCTTTTCATAATTTGTCCCTATAGACTTACGAAATTGCATTCGCGTCCAGTTGGGGTCGTCCGTAAGTGAATCGGAGCTGAAACGAATGGAACTCGGTTTCCGAATAATCCTCGTAGGGGGTAGTACACGAGGTATGGAGCAAAAATTGAGGCGGCCGCTTTTTTGGATTTACTTTCATAATTTATCCCAATGGATTTATGAAATTTTATTCGCGTCCATTCGGGGTCGTCCGGAAGTGAATCGGAGCTGAAATGAATGGAACTCGGTTTCCGAATAATCCTCGTAGGGGGGTAGTACACGTGGTATGGTGCAAAAATTGAGGCGGCCCGTTTTCTTGATTTCTTTTCATAAATTGTCCTTATGGATTTATGAAATTGTATTCGCGTCCATTCGGGGTCGTCCGGAAGTGGATCGGAGCTGAATCGAATGGAACTCGGTTTCCGAATAATCCTCGCAAGGGGTGGTACACGAGGTATGGAGCAAAAATTGAGGCATCCCCTTTTTTTGATTTCTTTTCATATTGTCCCTATGGATTTATCAAATTGCATTCGCGTCCATTCGGGGTCGTCCGGAAGTGAATTGGAGTTGAAACGAATGGAACTCGGTTTCCGAATAATCCTCGTAGGGGGTAGTACACGAGGTATGTAGCAAAAATTGAGGCGGCCCATTTTTTGGATATAATTTCATAATTTTTCCCTATGGATTTATGAAATTGCATTTGCGTCCATTCAGGGTCGTCCGAAAGTGAATCGGAGCTGAAACGAATGGAAATCCATTTCCGAATAATCCTCGTAGGGGGTAGTACACGAGGTATGGAGCAAAAATTGAGGCAGCCCCTTTTTTGGATTTTTTTCATAATTTGTCCCTATGGATTTATCAAATTGCATTCGCGTCCATTCGGGGTCGTCCGGAAGTGAATCGGAGCTGAAACGAATGGAACTCGGTTTCCGAATAATCCTCGTAGGGGGTGGTACACGAGGTATGGAGCAAAAATTGATGCGGCCCCTTTTTTGGATTTCTTTTCATAATTTATCCCAATGGATTTATGAAATTTCATTCGCGTCCATTCGGGGTCGTCTGGAAATGAATCGGAGCTGAAACGAATGGAACTCGGTTTCTGAATAATCCTCGTAGGGGGTAGTACACGAGGTATGAAGCAAAAATTGAGGCGGCCCCTTTTTTGATTTCTTTTTATAAATTGTCCCTATGGATTTATGAAATTGTATTCGCTTCCATTCGGGGTCGTCCGGAAGTGAATCGGAGCTGAAACGAATCGAACTCGGTTTCCGAATAATCCTCGCAA